>NW_008349483.1:255789-298614 GCF_000622305.1 Nannospalax galili
TCAAAGCATGGTCCAGGCACCCCAAAGAGAAGCTAAAACCTTAGCATGATTCTAGAGCTTCAAACCTATCTGCACCCTCATCCTTCATCTTCTGATAAGTACATAGCAGACTTTCCCAAAAATTCATGATGCAAAATGACATCTTGTACGGCTACTGATGTATGTGCATATTTTATGTTTAGAATGTTTGTATTTTAATACGTAATTTGTGAAATATCAAAGAATATTAGCCAAAATTCTCTGAGCTCATTGATTGTTTTTAACAGTCTCATGGGACCCTGATACCAAAAAGTTTAGGACTTACAGATAGACATACAGACAGATAGATGACAGCTATATTAGATTGATAAGGCAGTGAAAATGAGAATAGATTTCATGCTCCTCTGTGAATTGTTCTTCATGCTGCATCCTCTCCCAGGCCCACTGCCTGAGGTTCTGTGAGAGTCTAAGTCATTCACGTGCATTTCTTACACAAGCAGTAAACAGTAAGTTTTAGATGACATCATAGATCCAAGAGTTTGAATGTTCTCTCAGTGATATGTAGTGGGCACACAAGACTTGAGTCAAAATTAGGCTCCATTCAGTGTACAATCTGTGAACTTGAAAGACCATGTACTGAAACAGTCTCATGGATGCAAGGCTGAATTTTACACGCTCAAGTACAATTTAATGAACAGATTCAAATTCTCTTTATTTTCACTACACTTTTGTCTACAGGGAAATTTAGCCTATGATAATTCTCTATATACAACAGTAGACAATGTATTGAAAACTTTGTGGTTTATTACTGATGGGAATAGAGAATTCTTTTAATAAAAATGTCTAAGTTAAAACAATCACCACTATCATATTTATTCATTCTCAAGAATGATAATCATTCAAGTTTCCTTTTACATATAACATTTGGTGAGCTCAAGATTACATGGCTCTATCCCCATAAAGTGCCAAGAATATTGCCCTTAAAGATTGGCAGACATGGGCATTCCCAACTGAATGACTTTCACAAGTTTCTTAACATATCTTAAGAATTGACTCTCCAATCTATAAAATAGGGACTTCATAGGTTTGTGAGTAAAATAAAAAGTCATAACAGAAACCAAACAAAATACACAAAAACTCACTAAAATAAAACTTAGAAAATGGTAGATATTGCATAGTCAATTTTTAAAGCAATATTTTAGTAACTGAGTCTAAGCTACACGCTTTTTATAGTTAAAGGTGAAAGAATAATATTAAGACACTCATAGCTGAACATAGTGGCACACATTTGCAATTCTATCACTTAGAAGACTGAAGCAGGAGGATTGCTGCAAGTTCAAAGCCAGTCTATGCCACAGAGTAAGTAGTAGGCCCACTAGAACAAAACAGCAAAACCTTATCTCAGAACGACAAAAAGATGCCTGTAATAAGCAAGAAACACAATAAAGGATTCATGGGGCCAACACAACGTAGATGCTGAGGCTTCCTGCTTTCATTTGATGTGAACACTCCTCCCAGGACAGCCATACTCCATGAGGTGCACCAGGTGCAGCAGCAGACAATGGGGATGCTAAGAGTACAACGCAGAGGCCCTGCTTTCTGCCCTGGACCAATCAGAGCCCTGAGCTAAGCTGGGTGCCAAGGAATACAGCACTGGAGGTCACTAGTGGGTGCCATGGAGGCAGAATGGGGGTGGGCACTGCATAGCCTGCCACCACCAAGTCCTCTTGTCTTCTTTGAAGTGAGAAACAACTCAGGAAAGTTGGTCCTAAAGAACCCCATCTTGCCATCAGCTCTGTCATGTCCTCAGCTGAGTTCTGCTCTGTAATAACAGAGAGAGATGAGACTGCTGCTGTGTTTGGGGATTCAGGACTCTGAACTGAATTCCCATGCCTAAACCCATGAAAAAATGGGTTTAGCAGCAAGCTTATTTTTATATGTGCATTACCATTGCTTTTTTAAAAATTTTAAGGTCACTAAGAGCCCATTCTTATTTACATATTTGGTGTATTTGGGTTTTAGTCTTTTTTATCAACTTTTTGTGCATTTTATGCATCTTAATCATATTTAGAATAGAATCCCTCCCCTATCTGTACCTCCCATAGCTCATCAGCTGGATTTCATGCATTCTGTCATATATGTTAAGGCTTATAGAGTCAAATTTGTGTCCCCCGGATGTCCATTAGTGTGACTTCATGCACAGGAACCTGGTCAACCTACCTAGCACCACTCTGTTAAAGAAGGCCAATGCTCCCTCATCCAGCAGTTATCACTTGTCAATAGTTACTTAGCTAAGTTTGGGGCTTCCTACCCATTTCCCCACTTCTATGCTGGGTTTTTGTTTGGTTTGAGTTTATATGGGTCTTGGGCATGCTGTCACCATCACTGTAAGTTCATAGAGCAAGTTCCCAGTTGCCAGGAAAACTGTTTCCCTGTGGTCATCCACCACTCCTGGCTCGTTCAGACTTTGAATCCTCTGTAGTCATTGTCTTTTTAAAAAAAGATTTATTTATTTTTATTTTGTGTGCATGAATGTTTTGCCTGCATGTATGTAAGTGTACCATGTATATGCAATGCCCATGGAGACTAGAAGAGGGTGTCAGAACCCTGGAACTGGAGTTATGGATGGATGCTAGCCGCCATGTGGGTGTTGGCAACCAAATCTGGGTCTTTTGCAAGAGCAGCCAGAGCTCTTAACCACTGAGTCATCTCTCCAGCCCCTAGTCATTGTCTTTTCCATATGTTATTGTTATATCTAAAAGCACTGGGAGTCCCTTAAAGTTGATAGATATGCCTCCTTGAAGTCAGCTTCCTTGCCTAGGGCATAATGGGTATTCAAGCTTATCTTTTACTTTTCCTTCCCATACATGTGGTAAACTATTTCTCCAAGGAGTCCTGGCATCAAGACATTTTAGCAGGAAACAGTTCCTTTTAGTAGGAAATGGACACCATTGCATGGTTGTCATTGCATCTGGGCCTCTCCAATCGACCGTGGAATTCTTATGGATAGGGCCATACTCACAGAGTGTCTCTGCATGTCCCTTAGTTATTTACTAGCACTTAGCATCATCCTTTTAAACAATACCATCCCTAAGATAATGTAGTTATTCAGCAAATGCTACAGCTCCCTTAGGGATACATTGCTCCTTCTCTGGTGTGAAATTCTTGCATTTAACCAGGAGTCAACCCATGTGAGAAAAGGAATAGGGCCTCCCAGTGATCTAGAAGGCTGATTTCTGTATGAGAGAACTGGGAAATCAACATTTGAGGTAGCAGGTTTCCTGGAAACATTCCCTGTATACTACTCTCTGGGGCATGCATCCTGATTCAATCACTGTTTTAGCAGAAATCAGAGCAGATGGAGATGAGTTCTCATGACTTCTACCTAAATAAAATAGCCATTATGTAAAGGCATGGGCTTGATTCCAATGTGCAAGGGCACATGTGGGTTTTTTTTGGCCAAATAGCCACCAGATCTGTTTTCTCCAAGTGCTTCACGTTCTAAAATTTCCAGTCCTGTCCAAGTGAGAATGACAAAGCATCCTCTTCTGAATCCTCCATGGCAACCAAAAACAGCAGTTTCCAACATAAAGAAGCAGAAAGTTATATGTTCAAATCCCCAAGCTTCAATATGAATGACACATAATCATAGGGATAATAATTCACACTACATATTATTATATTGTTATCAGTTAAGTGGGTAACAATGTTTCGTCTTCCCTAAAACGACCATGTGGGTAGATGCCACTATTACTCCTACAGTATGATGAGAATCCTGAGAGTTTGTGCTACATGTCATGTAGTGTTAATAGACAATTTATGGCTAGGTCTGTCTGACATGTCTGGCATGAAACATTCACTTCAAGAAAGCAGGGAGCAAGAATCATCTGTCCAGACAGCATGACATAAGTAGGGTATGTGTTGACCACTAGCTTTTGGCAAAGATTGGGAGGGATGATGCATCAACCCTGCTAACTCTGGCAGATGCAGTGACCACAGAACAGAGGTCACCTATGTGCCAGATCCTGACCTGGCTTCAGTGCATCCCACACATTGATCCTTGAGGAAACAATGCAGCAAAAGGGATTTACACTGGGTTCTGCAATTATTTTACACACCACAGCCCCAAATTTAGCCTAAGCTTTTAATACATGGGTCTATTAACCAGCCTCTCAGTCCACTGTGCCTGTGGAATTTTCCTGCTTAATAGGCTATTTAAATGCAGAAGAGCTATTTTTGAAACATCTTTCACCATTCAAGTGCGGTATACAGTGGAACCTCTAAATCTCAGTTTGCTTCAGCACTGATCACTTCTCCTGGTGGAAACATTAAATATAAATGTATGCACAGTTTTAGAGACACAGAGGGTTCTGTTTATGTAATCCTTAAATCAGAGGGCAGTGGGTTGCAGCTCTCCTGAGAGATTTTGTTTCTAAGCTTCATGTCTTTGCAATGAGATAATTTTCTTGCATGCCTTTTGAACTTAACTTTCCTCTTTTACAATTTTAAATAATCTCATTCTATAAATTATGGTGTGATACATAAAATAACACCTAAAAGGTGGCTGCATTAAATCCAGACAGGAACTAACACATGCTTATTAATTATTTAGTATATTATTTAGTATATTTCACAAGGAAGTTAACATCCAAAATTGTTTAAATAAGTTTTCCAACATTCACGTAGGTAGAAACAGTGGCATAATACACCCGCACGCACTCATCACTCAGCCCCAATGGTTTTCAGCCTTTCCCCATTCTTGTACCGCACGTTTCTCTCATTCTAATCAACATGGTCTTTAAACTTTACGTTCCCTTTTGAGCCAGAGTAGGCTAAGTTGGTCATCTTGCAAACCTCCTTGCATCTCAACTCTCAGGATGCTGGGAGGATAGGAATTCGACACCAAGCTTGGCCTGGCTGGAATTTTAAAGGCATTCTCTGAGCACACATTAGAATTCAAGTGGTATCTGAAATTTTGTATTTTAAAAGAACAGGATATAAAAGGGCAATGATTCTCATGAATCTTCCATCATAGCAAATCTCAAATCAAGAGCACTACTCCAGAACTACTCTAGATAGTAACACGCATGCAGCAGACCAGGGTGTGCACATGAGTCATATGCTAGTGAGTCAGCTCTAAGCAGCATGAGCTAATTCTTCTAAATGTAGTACATTTTTGTGAGAATACAGGTGGAGACAGAAGGAGAGCTCTAGAGCTAACGCAGTACACAAGATAAGAGCAGGTGGCTCCAGCCAGAAACAGGAGACTTGAGGTCACAGGCCCTTGGTTTGTTTTTTAATCTCTTCCCTAGTCATAGCTATTTTCTAGTGTCATAAACTCTGTGCTGAACATTTTACACATCTTCTCTTTAATCTTCAACAAGATAAAACATTTCATTTTCAATTCTATATTGAAGAAGGGGAGACTTAGAAAAATGGGATGCCCTCCTCAGCAGAGTCTAGAGTAGAAGGAAGAGCCTCCCGGCCTCAAAGTCTAGATTCTTCTCCCTTTTACAAACTGAACCCAAGTAATACAGATCTAAAATCAAACACACACACACACACACACACACACACACACACACAAATTAATAAAATCCATACTTATTCTGACTCTGTGGGGTAATGAAATAATCAGTAGATGTGTAATATCTGGTAAAATTCTTAGATTTTATAAGTTTCAACTCTTTAAGAGAACATACAAATCAAAGCGCTGAAGTCATGCCAGTCCACACGACCGTGTTCCACACCTGCACTACAGCCTCAACCACCTTTGAGTGCCAAAGCTTTCTGAGGCAGGTGTGACAGGTGGTCCAGCCATCATGACTATCTAGAAGACCATTCTTGACATATAGCTAGAAGTGCTTCAGAAACTGTTGGCCTAAATTCCCTAAATTATCAGTGGTGTTTAAGTCTAGGTGAAAAAAAGACCTTCTGATATTTAAATAACATTTTGTACTAAAATCAACTGACAGGGGATTTGGAGAGATTTTGACAGTTAACTAATGAAAGCTTGCAACAGACAAAGCACTACATTATAACCTGAAATATCCAGTGGAGGCAGAAAAATGCAAATCAAGGTCCTATGAACTTGATTCCTTGAAGAAAACATTTAATTAGCGGATTTCTGAAATGATTATAGAAACCTTCAAATGGCACAAAAGAGGGCTGCGTGACTGACCCAGCTTTGGTGTGCAGAAACATCGTGGCATGTGTTTGTCAATACTTCCTAGCGTATCCTAATTACTGTGACAGGCAACTGGGCTCATCCTTTAAGCCCCACAATATTCACTCTAATATTAAAGACTCTGTAGCTTGGATAATCACCCAGGCTTCTCAGATTTAAAATTCTGAACCTCAAAGAAAATAGTCTCCCCCAGCCCCTGGCCCCCGCCAGATTCCCAACTTAAATCTGTGTCATGTACAGTTCTCCTTCTCATCTTGAATCTTTTGTTTAGGTGGAGGGGGGCCAAGAAGGTGGGGGAAGTTCAGGTAGCCTCCCTGGGTCTCCTGGAAATGTGTGGCAGCCACAGAGTTCCTATTTCATATATTAACAAATGGAGAAACTCCAAGTGTGTGTATGCACACGCATTACTCAGCTTTTGCACTCTGGGTGAACTGATCTAAGTCAGTAAAAGGCACAGTGATTTTTCTAAATGTCAACTCTTTGCCAGATATATTAGTAACACCACATCAAGATGAACCTGTCTAGACATAAACTCTTTCTCCTGTTACACTGTATCCCACTCACTTTCCTGAAGTCTGTGTTCTGTGCCCCAGCATCTCTCCGCCAAAGGGCTATGATGGCTAAGTTGTTTCACATAGTATCAGAGAAGGCTTCCAAATAATTGTGAGAAAAAAGGGAGATTTTCAGAAAGCCTGTTAAAGCTGGCTTCTCTTCTAAAAGTTTCTATTTCTTTACCTTCAAACATAAGGATTCTCTTGATACTAACATTATATATTATTATATATTTTGGTGAGATTCCGACAGTAATTCTTAAAATTCAATTGTCGAGCCAAACATGGTGGCACACACTTTTAATCCCAACACTCAAGGCAGGTGAACCTCTGTAGGACTGAGGCCAGCCTGTTCTACACAGCAAGTTCCAGGCCAGCTAGGTCAACAAGAAAACCCTATCTCAAAACAACAAAAATTCAGTTGTTAAGGTTTTGGGCACTGAGAATTCAAACATTCTTTCTGCAATCCCTCCTGCCCTCCAAAACACCATTGCTCAACAGGTATTTGATCAAATATGATTAATAGTTGATCATTTGATAATCAATTATAATAAGAATATTCATTCTTTAGAATAGAAAGCACTATGAATTTTGCTGTTAATCAAATTCTAATTTCAGTGAATAAATGTATTAATAGCAAAGTCTAGCCAACAGACATTAAGGCAGGAATCAGATAAGTTGCGATTCAGATCACAAAAGATGTACATGTGAGCACACTCTCTACAAGGGATGATTGTTGCCCTATTCTAGAATATGGTCCATACATCTCTTAGTTAGGTGTGGTTTCACTGCCAGATCCCAAATAATAGTCACACCATCACTTCCACATCTCTGAGCCACACCAAATTTCTTATTCATCTCTCATGTCCACCTTTGCCATAGTCTCATCTCAAGGTGATACATGCATGCCTTCTGTACTTATTTATTTTACCTGTTGGCCATTGAAAGCAAGATCTCACACATGGTAACTAATGAGGTACTGAGTTATAACCGAGCTCCTAAAATAATATGACTTTAAAGTTTACACATAGGACAGCTGTTATATACAGTACTTATCATTATCTTAAATAATATGTTTCATGGCTTGCTTTTAGATGATGTCAGTCTTCTACAACATCACAGTAGTCACATCCAGATAAGAATGACCATGCCAAATGTCATGGATTCTCATCATCACTGAAGTTCTTGAAACAATCTCCTAGAATATTGTTTCTGCTCAACTTGAAGCTGAGTTCTGATTAGATAAAATCATCCCTTTAAGATGACAGACTTTGTATTTGATTGCTTACATAGTACTTCATAGTATAGCGCTTTCAATTATTAATTGAAAATGAAGGTCACTTTAAGCTAGACACAAAACCCAGACATAGCCTCAGCCAATGTCAGTGTTGATGTCCAAAGAGGCACTGGGAACACACAGTCACAAATGTGTGACCTTATCATAGGCGAGATTTTGGAGGTCACTTAAAACCACTCAGTGGTGGAAATCATAAACAAGCACAGTCAGAATGAGGAAAACCCACAAACTGTCCTAACAGCTTCAGATCAAATTCCCAGGGGCTCAAGAAGTACCTTATCTGGAAGAATTGTGGTAGTGTCAAGGTAACCTGGGAAACCTACCTAGGGGCTTCAAAGGAGGCACTACTGAAAACAATGACACCAAGATCAAAGACTTTAAGTTTTATAACATAAAAGAATTAAAAATACTATCCCTAAGGTAAGATATGATTTTATAGACAAGATTTTGAAATATACATTAGTAAACTAACACATTAACATTTTAAGTTGACATTCAAATATTTTAACAACTTTTAAAAACTCAAAACTCTTCCAAAAGTAAGTCCCATTTAACCCAAGCCTAAGTCCAAGGCTTACTTAGCCTAGGGCTATGTCATCTGGCATCCTCTGATTCCCACCCCAAATTCTTCAGTTCCCTAAAGTTAAGGCAGCTTTCAAGTAAAAATTATCCCAACTCATTCTTCTCAATCAAGAGATAATAATTTACAAAGTTTGAAAACCCAATGTGTCCCTTCTCTAAACCTGCTCAGAATCTCATATCTCCTTTTTATAAATCTGGCTCTCCTAAGTTGAAAAAGATCTCCAAAGTGGGGAGATTCAGCAAAATTCCCCCAAATCTCACCATCCCCTCACCCACTAGGAGACAAGTTCAGAAACTAATAACAAGCCGGCAGCTGTGCTCAGCGCGTCTCCTCTACTACCACCTCCATTCTTCTGTCCACTGCCCGGACTTCTGTCCCTAAAGACCTGCCATCTATCCCTTGGTACTTGGCTTTCTTTGAAGTCTCTCAGCACTAGTCTTTCCCTCCTCATGCCTACCAGGGCACATCTCTGGCCATATTTAAGTGCCACGAGGAATGACCTAGAAATGGCTTTAGAATCAAATGATCCTGGTATATAATGACCTTAAAAGACTAATGATTGCAACTAAAACTTAGTTTCCCTCAATGTGTAATGCTACCTTTGTGATCAGGAACCAGTTACTTAAATTATCTGCATCTCAGTTCAGCCGTCAATGAAAAGCAATGTTAGCACCTGCCTCACACTACTAAATAAGGGCCCGAGTTCTGATAAGCTGAGAACAGTGTCTGGCACCTTCTAATTCCCCTATGTCTTTTTGTCTGTGCTGACGCATCTTCTCTGGGAGTTACCTGTCAATCTGTATTCTCTCTCCTACTAAACTGCAAGGTATTCAAATGTGGACATTGTTTTAGTACTTTAATTTGTATCTTAAAAATCACTTACCACATAATAGGGTCAAAATAAACACAGCAGGTAAATGATACAAATGAAAAGTATCTCAAGGAAGGAAGTTATAAAGTATCTTACAACATTAAACATTTCACAATTCTTGCATATATAAAAGGATCTAGTGTGCTGGAGAGATGGCTCAGCAGTTAAGAGCACTGGCTGCTCTTGCAGAGGATCGAGGGTCAATTCCCAGCATCCACATGGCAGCTAACAACCATCTACAACTCCAGTTCCAGGGGATTCAACACCCTCTTCTGACTTCCTTGGGCATTGGAGGACATAGGTGAACTCACACACATGCAGGCCATACACTCATACACGTAAAATAAAATATTTTTTAAGTACCTAGTCAGGTGTCATGACATGCACCTGTAATCCCAGCACTAGGGGGGGCTGAGGGAGAAGGATGAAGAGCTCAAGGCCATTCTGGATTACATAGGTAGACTTGTCTCAAAAAAAAAAAAAGCAAACAAATCTCCTTCTGAGAAACAGAAACTATTCTTTCAGTGTAAAACAATATTTCCATTTGCTTGCTTTTACATTCTTTCAAAAAACAAAGGAAGAGGAAGTGAAGGAGGGAGTAGGTATGGAGGGAGGAGCAAAAGATAGAGGGCCTTTAGTGTGCCCCAACAATATGTATTTTAAGTGAATAAGCACTACTGAATTAACCAAGGTTTCAATCAGAGCATCAAAGAATAATAAGTGGTATCCCTGGGTAGTGCTTACATTTAATCAAATCAAAATATTAAAGGACCTGCAATTTTCCCTTACTGTTCTCTGTTCAATCACAGTAGCTGACTGACTCTAAAAAAATAGCAAGTGTTAATTTGCTGTCTTACTCTATAGCTCTGTTTTGGAAAAAAGAATACCACCTTAAGTCCTGCTTGGCAGCATGCTTTGATGAGCTTTCATTCCTGCATCAACAAATATTACAAGCTGTCCTGAGCACTGAGGATACAGTCTGGAACACACAGTCAAAAATCCTTGTCCACTGGCTGGAGAGATGGCTCAGCAGTTACGAGCACTAGCTGTTGTGACAGAAGACCTGACTTTAAACCCCAGCACCCACGTAGTGGCTAACAACCACAACCGTCCATCACTCCAGTTCCCAGGGATCCAGCCCTTTGTCTTCTGAGGACATTGCACAACACGGGCACACTTACATACATGCAGGCAATATACTCATACACATAAAATAATAAAATAAATTTTAAAAGTTCCTTCTCAAGTGGCTCTTATCAAGTTGTGGTGGGCAACCAAGAAGAGTGGCTATATCCTGTAATGGTTTTGATGGTCTCAGGACAGCCTTGACAAACAAGGGTGTTGGAGGGCATAGGTGAGACAGAGGGGAATCAGGGCAGTAGTGTAGACTGAGTATGATCAAAATACATTATATAAAAATATTATAAAAAATTCCTGCCCAGAGTATGTATTCAGCTGGGGATAAATACTAAGACAAATAAGTAAATGTGTAGTGTTTTTGATGGTAGTAAACCTGTAGCTACCGTGAGGAAGTCAAACAGGAGAGAAATAGGACAGAGCATGAGAAAGCAGTAGGAACTGAGGCCAGAAAGGGCAGGAGGCCCAGGACGGGAAGACGGGACATGGTGTGAAGACTGGCTTTCCATCAAAAGCATGAAGAGCCATTAGAGGGTTCTGAGAAGAGGCCTGACAGGCTGTGGCCTTCCGTACTGGTGGTTGTGTAGAGGGGATGAAAGGCAGACAGGAAAGCCACAACCGAATGAGAGATGCTAGTGGTCTTTGAGTAGTAGTCGTGAGGAGAGGTCGAATTCCAGGTACGTTGTGGAAAGTAGAACCACATGGTTTATTGATGGACTAGATGTAGGTCAAAGAGAGGAAACTAGGATAATCAAGGATGAAGTACAAGATACACAGATGATCCTGGTAAATCCCAAGAGCCTATCAACTCCCTTTTTGGATAGCCCTAAAGCACTTACCCCACATACCCTCTCCTCTCTTCCCTGTACAGTAGCCATTCGGGGGACAGCAACCCGTGTTTACTGCCTGCCAATATCATATCAGACAGTGTATTGGGTACTTTTAAGGCATGTGAGTACATTAAAAATTCTGAGGTACGGATTATTATCCTACTTTATAGTGAGGAAGCCTGAGACTCAACAGAAGTTGATAATCCACAAGGAAAAGTCAGGCCTCTGTAATCACACACAGATTAGATTGTTCTAGAGAAATCAGAAATCCCAATTATTATACAAACTCTCCTGGTAGTCAAATGTACAGCTAGGGAAAAAAAGCAAATATAGTACGGGCCAAACAAACAAATCTACATTCATAAATTTCCCTCAGGGCAGCCCATCCCAGCAAAGCAGAGGTTTAGCGGATATTAATTCTTAATTATTTCTATTTTTTTTCAAGTGATCATTTCAGGTGACTCAGAGGCAAAACTCATAAAAGAGAGAGAAGGCAGGGAATATACAGACGAAAACTTGAAAGGTAACATTTGTTCTAGTTTGATTCTGTATGTCGCATGCCAAAGATACCAAAAGTGGAAAAATGGCAAAGGCCTGGGCTCTCCAGGACAAAAGGCTGTCCTGAGTGCCTGGGGCAAGAGGCTCTCCCGCAGCCAGTGCTCAGAGCTCCGTGACCACAGAGGAACTGAGGGGGCTGCTCTGCAGTTGCACCTTCACAAACTGACACCCAGACTGTGTGGATGCAGTCTGCTCCTCAGGGCTCTCTCCTGGGCCTTCCTTCTACTCTTCCAGCCTTCGTCGCAGTTTCCTGTTTTGCCCTCACAGTACACAGAGTGGTAGGCACATGATCTGGGGCTGATGTCTCGCTAGGTAGTACTAGGGAAAACCAAAGGTTAGGCTTTTAAAAAAGACTATAAAAAAGCAGTGTTTGGAGTAGGGTTGAGGGACTCCACAGTCAATGCAACAGTCCATTGCACGTCTGGCATGATTCCCTTGCACACAGAAAGGATGTCAGAGTGGCCAATGAAGTTTAAACACAAAACAAAAGCTATAGAAAGACAGCAAGAATCTCCACAAAGGAATTTAGGTCAAATATAAATCAGGGTGTCCAGAAAAAAATAGCTTTAGCTTGGACATGAGTAAGTGTGAGAAAAAAGCTACTGAAATTTGGAAATAGCTGAGAAGGAAGAGGGATCACTTGCCCTGTGGGAGAAAAAAGATGTCTACAGACTGACAGAGTCTGGTTACAGCCAGCTTCCAGCAGGTATCAGCCAGGACCCTCTAGCCTCCCCAGTCAGTTACAGCCCCAGATGGGAATCACACAAGACCCAGCTTTTACCTAAGACTGAGAAGCCCAGAGAAGACTTAAGGCTTAGATCATTTAGGAAAAGAGGCCTTAGGCAAGATATGCAGAGGACAAGAGGTTAAAATCCTTCATGTTCCTGGAGACACACCAAGATGGGCAGAGACAGCTGTGAGGAGGAGGAGTGCATTATCCATGCTTGTGTTGGTCACTTTTATTTTTAAAATATTTTGTTTATTTTTTTTATTTTACATATATGCCTGCATGTAGGTCGGTGCACCCAAGCCGTGCAATGCCCACAGAAGTTAGGAGAGGGTGCTGGATCCCCTGGAACTGGAGTTACAGACAGTCGTTAGCCAGCATGTAGGTGCTAGAATCCTAACTCAGGTCCTCTGCAAGATCAGTCAGTGTACTTAACCACTGAGCCATCTCTCCAGCCCCACTGGTCACTTTTATTGCTGTGACAAAACAACTGAAACTATTTTAAAAGGTGGAAATGCATGTTCCGGTGCAGTTTCAGATCATGCCAACTGGCTTCATTCCTTTTAGGTCACGGCAAGGCAGGGAGGCATCAGGGAGGCATCAGGGAAGAAAGCTCTTAACCTCACGGCGGTCAGAAGGAGGGAAAGATCAAGCCAGAGGTGTCTACTGACAAGTATACTCCTCAAAGGCACAAAAATGGATCCTCTTCCTCCTATTAGGCCCAGCTCCTTAGCACCGCTTTTGTTTGGTTGGTTTGGTTTTACAAGACAAAACCTTTCTATGTGGACACAAACTAGCGATCCTCCTAGATCAACCTCTCCAGTACTTAGAAGACAAGAGTGCATGGTAACGTCCAGCCACAATGCCCTACCTACTAACAGCCCATTCGGCTATGAACTCAGCAACGGGTTCATCCATTGTTGAAATTAGCACCCTCATGAACCAATCACCTTGCAACAGTGGTGCCAGGGACCAAGCCTTCAACCCATGAGGCTTTGGGGGCACCTTCATATTCAAATCATAACTGACCCAAATCTTAAACTCTGACCTCCCATCACAAACATGCTCAGAACTGTGCATTCATGTTTCAGCTTTCACGTTTTCATGTTTCACGATGCAGTCAACCATGGACAAATAAAACCAAAGCTGGTGACCCAAATGAAGGGCAACATGGGGTTTTATTCTCCTGCGCAAGCTGCATTTAATTTTTTCAAATCGGAAACAACTTTGTCCTTTGCCATCCTTCTTTCCCATCCCTTGATACCATGTCCTGGAAATTCTACCTCATAAAGACTGCTGAATTCTGTCCACCTCCCCCTGGCCCAATGACAGTACCCCTGGGCAAATGGCCTCCCTCTGTCCCTTCGCCTACACATTCACCTCTGATCCAGTCCTGCTTGTTCCTCCACCATATTCCCGTTCCTCCACCCGATTCCCCACACCATAGGCAAAGCAGTACCCCAACACTCAGATCTGCTCCCAGACCCACTGCTTCAGCAGCTTTCACTGACTGCAGTGGTCCACAGTGAAAATGCAACATACAGCCACTGACTGAAAAAATCCAATTTTAGGTCATTTCTTTGTATGCTACTCCACTTTTTGTCCTATAATGGCCATTCTGAGCTTAGCTAAATATTATAAAGTGGAATGGCTGTCAACCCTGGAAAGAAACTGAAAATGAGGGAAAAACAGCATCCAACTCATCCTTCAGGTTTAATATAAAAAATAATAAATCCCCTAGACTTCAGGGTTGGGGAGACAGTTGTCAGTAAAATGCTTGCCCCACAAGCTTGAAGACCTGATTCTGATCCCTTTTACCCACATAAAAAGCCCAGAGTGCTGACATGGGCTTTTAATCCCAGCACTGGGGCCTTGGAGATAGGAGGACAGCTGAAGCTCTACTCGCCAGCCAGTCCAGCAGAGCCAATGAGTCCCAGGTCCAAGGGAGAAATGGTGTGCAAAAAACAAAGTAAGCATGGTACATGTGTGGAACCCTCCTCCTTGGCCCCCTGCCTTGGACTCCCGAGACCTCTGCCCCTCTTTAGGACTAACTGCTCTTTTTCACTTCTGTAAATTGCTTGGCTGAAGGGATAAACTGCATTAACCCCATTTTGACTAGCTGTTTCAGACAAGCCTGGACATGCCCAGGCATGTTGTAATCTCCAGCTACCACTCCCCACCCCAGGAGGTTATAGATTAGGCAAGCTGGGGCATGTCAAGGGGGCCCAGAAAGGCTTAAAGCCTTATAAGGAATAAACAGGATCCTCTGGCCCCACAGATAACAGTCAGCACATTCCACAGCCCTGTGGGTAGGACCCACCAATGAGAAACATCCAGGGCTGCGTCCCTCATAACCAATCAATTCAAAAGTATGTTGGTGCACGTGGGCTTTTTGACCAGTCAAGATGTATCTCTGTTATTCCCCTCCTCCCTTTGTCTAAAACCTATAAAAAGTTTCCTTCCCCCAGTGGCGGGAGTTCTCAGTACAGATCCACTGCTGTTGGTGAGGTCTGAGAGCCCAAGCTTAAGCCGGAATAAAGACTCTTTGTTCTTGCATGTCCTCTGGACTCCGTGGTAATTCTTGGGGATCTGTTCTCTGGGCACAACACATGAGGTTGACCTCCTGCTTCCACATACATAAGCACATATGTGCACCCACACCGGCACACACAGACACACACATACACACACACACACACACACACACAGGCACACACACTATACCATACCAAAAAACAAACAAAACTTCTATTCAGTCATACATAATCATGATGCACACAAATCACAGGGAATTCATGAATATCTATGTTATCACATTTCCATTTAATAGTTTATCATTGTGAAAGTTAATTAAATAAATAATATACATCAAATATTTCTCCCAGGAGACGAAGAGGAAAGGGGCTTTTATGAGTCACTAACTTCAGGAAGTCCTTACCTTAAGAAGGTGCCAAGTTAGCTCTATGACTGAAATTCAAGGTAAAGCACATGCATGTTTTTATATAGCCAATTATGAATATTTTGATTCAATAGTATGCTTTGATATAACTCATTATCTGAGAATTCTTAATCATAAATTAAGTTTATATTTCCCATATTTAGAAGAGCCACAAACTGAGAATACTCTTAGAAACAAAATTGTTTCTGATAAGCTGAAACACCTGTAAGAACAGCTACCCACCAAGCCTCTGCAGAACCCAGGGTTGCTGCAGGCTGTGGGTCACCTTACCATGTGAACGCACCTTCATCTTTAACCCTGCCTAAGGCAGATTGTACACTCCTTCTGGATTTATGGAGTGAAATCTGTCAGGGATTTTTTGGTTTTTGATTTTGGGGGGGGGTTGACCAGTTTCGTAGCTTTTGAAATTTTTTAAATTTTTTTTCATTACATCTTTGACATATTCAGTAACAATTTCCAGAGCAAGAACACATCTCTTTCAAAAGTGGCTGTAAATTTTTAGGTTCACACTTAAATTAATACAGTTATATAATAGTGAACAATATTGAACTCAGTATAAGTTCTGTAAGGCATAAAATTGAATGAGTATTTAACCTTTAAAAAATATCTCCATTTCATTTTAGAAGATATTGTTCCTTGCAGAAAGACTCATTGTTTTTGCTACTAGCATTGAGATGTTTGCGCTTGCATCTCTGATCTGTATGTATCTGATTATTACTAGTCATAATCGGTTGCACTTGGATCCTTGGCGCCTGTGTAGTAAAGTCATCAGGTAGATTTCAATGGTAATATTTACCACCTCTACCAATTAGCATGACGTAAATTTCCATGCTTCCTCCTTCCGCCTCTTATATTTTTTAAAATTTTGTTGATTTTGTGTGTGTGTGTGTGTGTGTGTGTGTGTGTGTGTATCACACAGAACATGCCAAATCATCTCATTCAACTATACACTCACTTCCCAGATACCAGATAGCACCCTCCCATAGCCTCTCTCCCCCCACTAGAGCCCTTATACTCTGATATCCCTGCTACTGTCTGCTGTGTTGTCGGCACCCCAGCCATTCCCCACTACTTTCCCTTCTGGCGAATCTAGTCAGCCCATCTACAGTTCTTTGTTTTAGGAGGGTCAGCCGTTCCTCATCTAGCACCAATCAGTTGTCAATAGTCCTTTAGATAAGATTGGGGTCCGCTGTTCATTTTCCCAGTTCTATGCTGAGTTACTGTCTAGGAGTCTTTGGGGACATCCTGGCCAATAACTCAAAGGAAGGTATCTCCTGTTTGGCATTGTTTCTTATTATGTAGCCTTTAGCTATGCAAAGCTTCATGTCCACTTTTTCCCCTCTAGTACTTAGCAGAATGTTTAAATACAGGTTCGAATGGATGGACACATAAGAGTCATTCCAGGAGATGGCCTGATGCTGTGATTAAAATCAGTTTGGACTCAGACTAGATGTGAAGGCCTGACTTTACCGGCTCCTTCCTGGGTGACCCAAGACTGGCCTGTTCTAGACAGCTCCACACCTCCTCCAAACGAAGAGAACAACAGAGCTGTTCTTCCTTTTGCATCCTATGATTGCAGTGAAAGTTTGCCTTTTCATTTTCTTTGAAATAGTTAAAACTTTTTCTTGTGATTTCTTTGCACCACGTATTATTTTAGAGAGTGTTGTTAACAATCTCCAATTATTTTGGGAGTTTTTATCTATTGCTCTCTGACCAAATTACTACAGGCCTCAAAGTATGTCTGTTAAACACCAAAGAAGGTTAGTTCCACCAGTCTGGTGCTTTTAATTACTGTGTGTCATGTAGATAAATCTTGGGCAAAGACCTATTGTTCTCAGATAAAACTTACCTAGACATATATTTCTTGATGTGCTATGTATAGTTTGTCAGTAGGTTGTAGCAGATTTTTGAGGTCTAGAATCTTTTTGGTACCTGGCTCCAAAGATTTTTCTTAAACATGCATCATTTTACTGCCCACATATCAATCTCCATGATAACTGCACACCGTACACAAAAGAAAGCTGATCCCTTTTCAAAGAATGAGTTGTTAGGCAAACAAATCTTTGTCTTTATGTTATAATTTTCTACTGATCTGTATCTTTAAGTTTGTAATATCTGAATATCTGACAAGGGTCCATCCTTTCACTAGGATTTTGTTTGATATGAAACATTATGGCTGTATTTTAACATCTGAGAAGTAACACTCATCTTCTTTCACCCAAATTCTCCAGTTTATTAAGTTGGAGTCTTTTTTTTTTTTTCCTGTCAGTCCCAATCTCATTCTTTATTTTCTTGATTTATATTCCAGATCTTGGCTTATCATCCCAGAGCTGTTTATTCTATTGGCCTCTACAAAGTACTCTTACTTTAAGTCATTAGTTTCATTGTATTATTTTATCTTATACTTGATTGATGCTCTTAACTTGACGCTTCCCTTCCCAGTTTCCGCCAGTTGCACGTCCCTAGTTTCTTCAAAGCTCTCCACACTCCAGCTTCTCCTTTGTCATGTAATATAAAAGCACTGCCAGTAATTGCTGCTTTTCTGTGCACATCAAGTCACACATCCTATGGCTTTCAGTGTGCGACGAGGTCTCTGCTGTTCATCTCTACCTGGCATCTAAACACAGTTTTGATTTCCTTTCTTTGAAATGAAACCCTCAGTAGAACTGTTTGTCATTTTTCACGGAGTCGAATTGTAATAAACCTCTTGATTGTTTTCTAATTCTTTGAATTGTCGGGGGGAATGTGGTCTATGGAATTTCTGCTTTCAGCAATGTAATGAGATAACCCTTATAGTTCGATATAGTCAAAAATTATTCATGTAAATATTCTTAAATCACTGGAGGAAAAAAACACATATTCTGGGTTTACAGGATAAAACAAATAACTTGTGTCGTCCAGCTTATATTAAAATATATCAGTCATGTCCTCCAATTAACAAATGACTACATCTACATGCTATATCTGTGTGTTTGATACGTTCATATACATAAAATTGTTTAGCAAGTATTTGTATGCTATTTTAGCATATTTTAAATGAATTTGAAATATTTTTAATTTTGTTTTAAACTTCATAAATATTATTTTTATAATAACATCATTAATAGTTTTGACATAAGTGAATTAACACAGTTTCTATTTCTCAACATTCTAGTAATATAAATTTGTCCCATATAAATTCCTAGTATAGCCCAAAAGAAATAAACTCAGTATGATGTAACGTATCTGTATATATTATTTCTTATAATATATTTTTGAGAATGAAATTATTGAACCAAATGTTACAAATAATTTTTAAGGACTATAACATCCCCAACAAGAGGTAACAAGCTGCTTCTTTGTTCTTTTATTTCAATAGTTTAATGAAGCAAAAGAAAATCTCACAGTTTCTATGACCTTCTAGTACAAACTGGTCCAAAACTTTTCATGTCTTTGGAAGTAATTCTTATTCTTTTAAAAATTATCTAAGCCACTGAGCAGCTATCACTGGCCCATTTCCCTCCTAAAATATAAATGATTTTGATATAATAAAGAAATAACTCACATGTGTTGGGAAAACCTGTACCTCACTTAGTTTTATGTATTTCTAACAAACTCATTGTGAAGTTTTACATAATGAAGACAAGAACATTATCTTGTGGTTTTATGCTTATTAATATCACCATCATAAATTTAACAATACGTTTGCCTTAAATTTTGTACTTATCATAAATTTAACAATATGTTTGCCTTAAATTTTGTATCTTATCTGATCTGATTTTGCTTGTCTTTTTGTTGTGCTGAAGACTGAAATTAGAACTCTACACATGTTAGGCAGGAGAACAGCACGTTCTGTACCCCAAGTCTACCCAATGTCCATGGTATACTCAATTCACCAGGAAAATATTCTTATCTATGGAGTAAGGGAAAGACTTAAATAATTCATGATTTCTCACAAAAAGAAAGTCAGGAATGGCAATGAAGTTCCATCCCTAGCTGAGGAACTATCAGCAAATGATAGCTGAGGGGGGTGGGGGACCAATTTTCTTTAAAGGTTGACCACAATCCGGAGCAGATGCCATACCCAAGAGTATTAGGACAACATATATTGGGTTCGATGTGTAAGGGAGGGAGGCCATGAAGTTCTGTGGGTAAGGAGGTGGGGGTGAACCTGGAAGGAGCTGTGGGAGGGTGAGAATATGGTTAAAATGTTGGATCCCCTGGAACTGGAGTTACAAACAGCTTTTAGCTGCCATGTGGGTGCTGGGATTTGAACCTGGGTCTTCTGCAAGAACATTTAGTGTTCTTAACTGCTGAGCCGTCTCTCCAGCCCCAATAAAAATATCTTTAAAAAGCAATAAGCCATTAGGAGTCATCATAATACTATGTCCACTTAGTACAGTATCAGTAGCAGGTTCTCCCCTAGGGCCTATGAACTAGCTAGCTATAGGGTTTTGGTCCAAATAATAGTGTCAGGTATGGGTTCCATCTACTGGAGAGGGCCTTAAATTAAATCAGAGGATATTCATGTTACTATTGCACTAGTGAGCATCTCTTGTCAGGTAAGTTGTTACTGTAGCTCACAGGGTTCACAGCTGGGTATGACTAAAATTTCTCCTCCAGTAATATGCATAGCACCTTCCAACACTATGAAAGCTAGCCAGCAGAGATGAAGCTTTCATGTCAGTACTCACTTGATTTCTCCATGTTTCACAACTGAAGTCTGTTAGGGTTCAGATATCCCTGCCACCTCACCAAGAGGGCCTCAGGGTTCCACAAGCCCCTGAGAAAAGCACTTTGGTCTTTGAAGTCAAAAGCAGACTTTTCTCCACAGTTTGGTCAGCACAGCAGGCTTCATCTTTGATCTCTAAAGGGGGCAGGTTTTAACAGTCCCCCTCTCCCTCTTCCCACCACCTAACCTTTAAAAAATATATCTTCCCACCTTCTTCACTTCCCAGAAGCCTCCCCCTATAAAAGACCCCAGCTCACGACCCAGGGGCAGACATTTTCCCTACCTGGAATCTGTCCCATGTGTTCCTTTGCTAATAAACTCTATTTTGCTGAAGTTTTATCTGTGTCGATCAACCGGATTCATCCATCAGCTCCTTTACCTGTCAGATTTGCTACTTCCTGCTGGACAAGGTCGACATGGGGTGGGGCTGGATTAGGGGTCTATCAAACTGCGGGGGCTTCTCATGCATCTCAACAGGGTCCTCGATGGTTGAGGACCTGTATACAGGCACTCGTATACATGTGGAGGGAAAGAAAGTAACAACTGATTAAAATTAGTATGAGAGTAAGAGTTAGTTTTTGGATTTTGGTCCTGGAAATATCTGAAGAGGCAAGGAGCAATGGTTAGTGCCAAGGTAATAGCTTTTTTTTTTTTTTTTCCTTCTGCCAAGGCTGGGCTCAAGAGTGATGGACTCAGGATTTGTTTTTAGGCATTTTGATAGCTGTTGGAGTGGCCAGAATCAGTGTCAGTTACCTCTCAAAGGCTTCTAGACAGGGAGAGAAAACAAATTTAACCATCATTTAATTTTTTAGGCTACAACAATAGTGGGTTGCCTCCCTTAGCTGTAGGTGGGCACTACAGTATTGCAGACCAAGATTCTAAGTCTTACATCTGAGTAGTGTTGTCTTATTAGGAACAAAATCATCAATGAGAGATAATTGTCTAAATAACATAAGAACTTATGTCTAATGTCTGGGTTGTGTAATCCCTTGAACCCTTAAAATATACTGATGACTTTAATTTTGGGTTATACTTTCCTTTTGTGTGTTTAAGACCATACCATTGGCCCAAATAAACCAATTTATTTTTACTCTTAAGGTCATATGAAGATTTTGTCCTCAGGGGTCACATGGGCTTTGGGGGAGCCTCTGGCTCCTCAGGCTTTTCTTTTACCAGTTCCATCTACGTGAACATAAATCAAGAGGTCCTGCTTGACCAGGGCTTTACTTGGAAGCATGGAGGAAATGTTTCCTCTGTGTTGACCTGCCTCTTTGCAGACTGGACACTGGTTCGAGTCTGTCTCCTGGGGTCTCCATGGCCTCCCTGAACAAGAGGACAGGTGACTCACCAAAGTTACAGGACATTTCGAGAGATGTTCCATAGCCCCCTGGAACTTGTTTGACCTTCGAGGGCAAGGAACAAAATTTGTCCCTTTAAGTCCCTCTGACTGGGTTAATATAGGCCTTAGAGTCTGGCTATTAAACATCCAACAAGGTTAGTTACGCCAGTCTGGTACTTTTAATTACTATGTGCTATGTAGATAGAGCTTGGGCAACATCCTTAAATAAACATTGACTAGACATCCTTAGACAAGTTGATGGCAATAGGGTCATATAATCAAGTTCTAGGGGGTAACCAGAGCAATGGCAATAGTCTGTAGTGTTTGGGAGTCTATGAGATCCCACTGGCCAAAATCTCAAAGAGCGGAAACCTATTCCTGGTACTGGGTTTTCTATTTGCTAAGAAGAGGTATCTAGTTGGATTACTGTTTCCTGTTACAGGGTAATATCATTTAAACACTTTTTATATGTTTATGTGTATATTTTAGAGTGCTTCTACAGTAGTAGGTTCTGATATTTGTTTTCAAAAGGTATTTACTGTTAGCTATCCCTCCCCATACTCCCTCTTCTACCCTACCCTCCTGTCCCCCACTCCATTCAATCCTTACTGTTCCATTATTCCTCTTCTCTTTCCCCCTTTATATTACTGTATCCTATCCCCCTTCCCTTGAAAGAACCCCATTTCCCTTTGACCATTTTTAGAGTCCTAATCTCTATGGCCACTCCAGATGAAATACACATATCTAAAGAGTCAAAGCTAGCACGTACACGAGAGAAAACATGTGATGTGTGTCTTTCTGAGTTGCCTCACTCGGGACGTTTGTTTCTAGTTCCATTCTTTACCTTTGAGTTTCACAATTTCATTTTCTTAATAGCTGAATAATATTCCATCGTGTAAACATGTGTTTATCTTACCATTCATTAGTTAATGGACATCTAGGTTATTTCCATTTACTGGTTATTGTAACTAGAGAAGCAATGAACACGGATGAGCAGGTACCTCTGTAGTAGAATACAGAGTCTTTTAGGTATATGCCCAAGAGTGGTACATCTGAATCACGTGATAGATCAATTTCTAGCTTTTTAAGGAACCTTCTGTTGTGTAGCAATTTCCTCCTAGATAAAACCTTCCACCAACAGGATGTTTTGAGAGGAGGTGAAATATTCCATCCTTCAGGGAAACTCCTTAAACTCAAGAAGTAAACAACTCAATAGCTTCAGGAAGTCTGTAAAACTGACCAGCTTCACTAGGCTCCTGCCTCTCCAAGACTGCTAAAGAGACGCTCTGAGAGGACTAACCTGCCTTGAGAAAGCAGAGAGCAGCCCAGCTGCCTGGAAGAGGCTCAGACCAGCTTAGCTACCTGGAAATGACACACTCCAACCAGTCGAGCTGCCTTCAGGTTGTTCAGCACGCTCCAGGTTCCCTGCTTTCGTGAGCTATCACCTATGCTGGGTGGGCATTGGGGATGCAGCTGTCTTTGAGTCATGTCTGCTCCTGTCACTAATCCCAATAAAACTCACTGGTTCAACAAGTTGGACTTTGGTGATGGCATAATTTTTCCTCATCATGTTCTAAAAATTGAAGCTACATAAAACACAGTAACTTTCTGGTAGTGGAGAGATGAATCGGTCTGAAAAGAGCCTGCCACAAAAGCATGAGGACCTGAGTTTGATGCTTAGTATCCATATAAAAGCTAGCCTGGTCTACATAATGAGTTCCAGGACAGCTGGGGCTACGGGAGACCCTGTCTAAAAAGACAAAAAAAATAAAATAAAATAAAATAAAAGCTAGTCACAATGGTGCACATCTGTAATCCCAGTGCTGAGGAGGCAGATAGGCAGCTCCCTGGGAACCGCTAGCCAGCCAGTCTTGCAGAATTGATGAGTTCAGTGAGAGGCACTATCTCAAAAAAATAAGTTAAAGAGTGAGTGAGGAAAACACTCAATAGCAAACTCTGGCCTCCAGATGCATGTGCACACATGCGCATACACACACACACACACACTTCAAACAGTAACTTTGTGTCTTTATTTCATGTGTATCCATCTATTAAATTATTTTGTATGTGTGTGATATATCAATGCATATGTGTTTGTGTATGTGAAAGCATGTGTGCACATATGGATGTACATTTGGAGTCCAGAGGTTGATGTCAGATGTCTTCCTCTACTGTCAGCTTTTTGAATGACTTCTCATCAAATATGCAGCTCACTGATTCTGCAAGACAAGCTATTCAGCAAGCTCCAGAGGTCTTCCTATTGTCCTCTTCCCAGCAGTAAAGCAGGTGCTGGGGATTCAAACTCAAGATCTCACACTTGTACAAAAACCACTTTACCAACTGAGCTATCTTCCAAGGCTTAAAGTTCTTGTTAAATGAGTTAGTCACAAGAATTTTAGCTGAGTATTTAAGCTTTTCTTTGTACCTCCTTATCATGTCACTTCATACTGTAAATTACCAACATTCTAACATTAAGTGACAATGTACTTGCAAGACTCAAGTTCCTGTTTCAAAGAGAACCATTTAAATGTCACCATGTTCTGATAGTCACCATAAGATTAGTATTAATACTTTTACCATGAAAATAAAGGTTTATCTTTTAATCATGAACAGATAGTAAATTTATCATATGCGTCTATATATCTTTTGAAATTGATAGCTACTGACCGGTAACATGTTTAGGTTAAACTGCAGTCAAATGCTACTCTTTGAACATTTCTTAAACCTAGACAAAATGGTAAATTTCTAATATTCAGTCTAAGAAAGTAAATGATATGCTAACTATTTAACCAGCCTTGCACTAATAAAAAACAAATCCTACATATCCATGAGGGACAATTCCTCTAATACCTTCTAAATTCAGTGCTTCAGTGTTTCTCCATAGGGCTTGTATATATCTACATTCATAAATTGTAAGTCAATCTGCATAAAGCCTTGAGACTGTTATAACTGATGGGTATCATTGCAAACAATCATTACCCATGCTGGTGCTGAGTTAAAAGCCTGACATGTTCTCCTGTAAACAGAGCTGCATTCAGTAGCCCACTGCCAGTGACGGCTCATCAGGCTGCTCATCTTTTCCTTGAAGCCCACTGGTGCTGAGACTCTGAACTCTCACAGCTCACTGTCATCCACTGGCTGCCTTCTGCTATTCCACAGGAGCCATTCCCATTGTCACTGTGGCACGACACACTACCTGCCCAGCCGACACCAGCTGTGGTGTGATGCTGATTAGAAAAATAGAACATCCACACATCAGTACTCTGAGGCAGGACCCACAGCCATCATCACTAGCACTCTGACCTCACTCCTCATCTGCTGTCCTCACAGTTCACCTCAACACTAACTGAAGGGCCTATTTAGAAAAAGCAGATGCCAGGTTGCATATCTCTCTCCAGATCCATTATAATGACATTCAAAGCAACCTCCCTTGGGAGATGAGGTCAAAGACTGTTGGGGGTTTTTTTTGTTTTTTTTTTTTTTTTTTTTTTTGGTTTTAGTTTTTTTTTTTTTTTTTTTTTTTTTGCTTGGTTTTTGTTGTTGTTGTTGTTGTTGTTGTTGTTGTTGTTGTTTTGAGACAGGGTCTCCCTGTAGCCCCAGCTGGCCTGGAACTCACTATGCAGACCAGGCTGGACTTGAATTCACAAAGATCCACCTGCCTCTGGCTCCTGAGTGCTGGGATTAAAGGCATGGGCCACAATGCCTGGCTCAAAGACTTTTTTTTAGATAGCTATTTTATTGAATGTTTGCAAATTTTGTGTGTGTGTGTCTGTCTGTCTGTCTGTGTCTGTGTCTGTGTTCATCTTTTTGACACAAGTTCTCCATGAAACCCTAGCTGGTCTGGAACTCATTATGTAAATCTGGCTGACTTCTATCTCACAGAGATCTGACTGCCTCCACCTCCTGAGTGCATGTGCCACCACACCAGGCTCAATACACTATATTTTTTACTGCATTTAGGTCCCCTCTTCTATCTGCACCTCCTTTCTACCCTCCACTCAATTTCATGTACTCATGTACCACTGTACAATAGCGGCATGAATATTATGGGAGTAACCAATCACTTTCTAATTGGTTTAAGGTCTGCTTCATAAGATGAAGCCCATGCATGATAATGATATTATCAGGCTCAGGAATCTGAGGCTAGACAGGTCATGGGCCATAGGGGAGAACCTAATACTATTATTCTACTGAAAAGATATGGTATTAAACTGACTTCTAATGACTTACTGTCACACCCATAGTTAGTTATCCCTCCTCATACTTCCTCCTCTCTCCTACACTTTCACTCCCCATCCCATTTAACCCTTCCCCCTTTTATCAGTACATTCTACCACCCCTCCTAGGAAACCCCCCAATGACCACTTATTAGTTTCCTGTCCTCTCTGATTTTCAGATTGAAATATATATACATATATATATATATGTGTGTGTGTGTGTGTGTGTGTGTGTGTGTGTGTAGGATTTCAAAGCTAGCTCATTCAGGTATGAAAGAGAACATGCAATGTTCGTCTTTCTGGGTCTGGGTTATCTCACTTAGAATGATTGTTTTCAGTTCCATCTATTTACCTGAGAATTTCATAATTTCATTTTTCAGAGCTGAATAATACTCCATTGTGTATGTGTATCACACCTTCATTATCTACTCATCAGTTGATGGACATCTATGTTGTTTCTAATTTCTGGCTATTATGAAAAGGGCAGCAATGAATGTGGATGAACAAATATTTCTACAGCAGGGTAGAAAGTCTTTTGGATATATGCCCAAGAGTGGTATAGACGGATCAATTTTGAGCTTTTTGAGGAATCTCCACACTGATTTCCATAGTGGTTGTACCAGTTTGCACTCCTGTCAGCAGTGCAAACTCCTTTCTTTACATGCCGGCCAGCATCTGTCATTGTTTACTTTTTGGAACCTAGCCATTCTGAGTGAGGTAAGATGAACTCTCGAAGTGGTTTTGTATTTCTCTGATGACTAAAGATATTGAACATCTTTCAAGTATTTCTCAATCACTTGCATTTTGTCTTTAGCAAACTCCCTGTTCAGCAACTTGCCCCAAATTTTAATTGGGTTGTTTGGGGATTTTTTTTTAATGTTTAGTTTTTAAAGTGCTTTGTATATTCTTGATACTAACCCTCTGTCAGTGGTATAGTTGGTAAAGAAGTTTTTCCATCCCATGGGTTCCTCTTCACTCAAATGAGATGTCCTTTTGAGTTTCATGTGGTTCCATTTGTCAGCTGTTAGACTTAATGCTTGCACTATAGGGCCCTGTTCAGAAAGTCATTTACAGTGCCTATAAGTTCCTCAAAAACCATAAAATATCTTGGAATAAATCTAAACAGGAAAGTGAAGGACTTGCATAATAAAAACTTTAAGATACTGAGGAAATTGAAAAAGATACCAGGAGATGGAAAGAGCTTCCATGTTCATGGATAGGTAAGATTAATATTGTGAAAATGGCCATCCTATTGAAAGCAATCTACAAATTCAATGCAATATTCATTAAAATTTCAACATACTTCTTCACAGAAGTTGAAAAAAGTAATCTCAAATTGCATATGGAAACAGGAAAAAAATGAGAAGAGCCAAAATAATCCTGAACAATAAAAGAACTACTGGGGGCCTCACCATCCCTGATCTCAAATCAGCAATAAAACAGACGTCGGCATAAGAAGAGACACATTGATCAGTGGGATCAAATTGAGGAGCCAGATTTAGATCCACACAGTTACAACAACCTGATTTTTGACAAAGGAGCCACAATACACACTGGAGAAGACAACATGGTCAACAAATGATGCTTATCAAACTGGATAGCTGCATGAAGAAGAATGAAATTAGATCCCTATTTCTCACCATGCACAAAACTCAACTACAAATGTATCAAGGGCCTCAACAATAGACCCAATAACCTGAACCTGATAGAGATGAAAGTAAAGACTGCAAAGACTCTGTCTTCACAATTAAATTCATCCTTTTCTTTTCTCATTTCATTTTCTTCTAGGCCCTTTAAAAACAAAGAGTTTCTTTTTCCATGGCCTGGGATACTTAAAAGTTTGCTAAAATCATAAAACAAAAATCCACATTATGCTTTGTTTTACTTCTTACTCCTTTAAGCACAGTTCTTTTCCTTAAATGCTTGCTGCTTAAAAATAGTAACCTAACCATTTTTCTTAGGCATGAGGCAGTGCTGAGGAGAGGTCAAGATGTCAGAATCCCACGAACCTGCTCCACTGTGTGACTTTGTGTAAAAGCCTCCACTCTCAGAGACACCATTATTTGTATTTTTGTATTATGAACTAATCACAGCTGCATCTTCTGATTGCTGGTCAGCTCTCAATCAGGAAGCAAACATAAATTATCGGCTCTACAGAGAATAAGCATCTCCTCACGTCCTCAGCTCCATCTCTTCATAGCATCCAACAAAAAGTCCTGGAAAGTTATTGAGGACCACTGTGCTGCTCAGATCCCCCAAAACGAAACTATAACTACATTTTTAAAATATTTATTTTATTTTTAACTCTGTGTGTGTGTGTGTGTGTGAATGTGCATATGACTGTGGATGCCCGTGAAGGCCAAAAGATAACCATCTCCTGGAGCTGGAGTTACAGGCTATTACAAGTCACCTGACTTGGGTGGTGGGAACTGAACTCCAGTCCTCTGTAAGAGTAGCATGTGCTCTTAACCGCTGAGCTATCTCTCCAGCCCATTACAATCTTTTCAGTTTACTGTAAAACTGCCAGCATATTTTCTAGGTGGAACTGAGATTCCACAGAATGGCAGCAAGCAAATACCTTTGAAACCGATTGGTGAGTTCACCCAGGCTTCACCTTTCATAATGGGTAGGAACAAGCCATGTGAGTGAAGGTGGTCAGAAGCCAACTGTGTTGTAGAGGGCCAGAAAGAGCGTGGGACACTCTGGCCTGCCAGTAGTCCTGTCTCAGAGCTCTTCTCTATGGCATTTCCATAGCCCAACTTTTAAAGTTCACCTGTCTACATTTTCCATTTCTACACTATCAAAGTCTCACAACATTGTGGCTAAAAAAATCACACATATATTATTTGACCTGAGTCTTGAATGGTCTTAGCTGGCTAGCCTTGATCTGTGGACAGGGCTACCCTCTTTCTGGAAGCTCTGGAGGATTTGTTGATTATATTTTCTAGGTTACAGAGACTATTCAAATCCCACACTCATGACCCTGCCTCACTTCACCCTCTGCTTCTGTGGTCACATCTCCTTTTCTGTCACCTCCCACATGCCTGTATAAGAACTCCTGTGATTACACTGAGCCTAGGAAAAAATCCAGGATCATCTCCTCACTTCAAGATCTTTAATCAGCCAAGTCACTTTTGCCAGGTAAGGTAGGAGATTGACAGGTCAGGAAGTTAACATGCAGCTGTCCTAGAGGGTGCTTGTTCTGCTGAAAGTCCTAGACAGGGTGTACTGAGGGCACAGCCACTTTTGTTCTACTCCTGACCAGGTCCTGAATCATGGGACCAGGAGGAAACTGGCATGTCAAACTGGGGGATATGTGAAAAACACTGGCTTTCAAAAATGTTGCTACCCTGAAGATTAGATAGATAGATAGATAGATAGATAGATAGATAGATAGATGATATAGATAGATAGATGATAGATAGATGATAGATAGATAGATAGATAGATAGATAGATAGAGAGAGAGAGAGAGAGAGAGAGATATCTCGGGGTATGGTAACATAAAAAACATACCAGTGAGTCCTGAACTGGGTCTAGAGATCATATCATTTTATCTGTCAAGTTCATGACTTTGAATGACTCTACATTTCTATAAACCCCAAATCAGGACACCACAAAAAGTTAATAAAATAAGGCAGAAAATATTACATAAAATCATTAAAAGACATAATTCTGAAGCAAAGAGAAAGTTACTACACCCCGTTTTGAAATTCTTTCTATTCTCCCGACCTCATTTGGAATTCAATCTCTTCCTGTTACCTAAACATTCATGGCTAACTAGACACAAGTTACAAATGTACACACTTCAGTGGTGGCCTAAAACAGACTGCACATGGACCAGCTGAAGACCCCAGAAAAGCAAGACTACCGTGCAGGCTGTGAAAGACAGCATGACACGAAGCTTGTCCAATCACTGCTGGAGCCGAGCATCGCACAGTGCCCAGGCTCCCTGTTCATGAAGCTGGTCATTTGTATGGTACCTCCTGGAGCCTGAGACTATTACTGGCTTCTAGAGAAGAAATACCACAGAGTTGTGTCCAAGTACTCCTCCCATTCTGGAAACAAATGTAAGAAGAGAGCTACAGGTTTGAACAAACCTAATAAAATACATACGTAGTATGTGGCCAGAGATGCCTTGCTTCTTCGGAGGAAATAGGACAGAGAAGAAAAGGCTTAGGTCACCTGGCAGAAAAAAATTAGCTCAGCAGGAGAACTATAATAATGTTAAGAGAATTTCTAGAAAGTTTCAAAAATGGTCAAATAAATAAAAGTAATTGTCTTTAGCTGGGTATGGTGGTGCACACCTTTAATCTCAGTACTGGGGAGGCAGAGGCAGGTGGGTCTCTGTGAGATCCAGTCCAGCCTTGTCTATAAAGCAAGTTCCAGGCCACCAGCAGGGGTTACAAAGAGACCCTGTCTCAAAAAAAAAAGAATTGTCTTTCAGGATGGCCCAGTGTGGTCATGTGCAAGGACCACTCTAGGTAGGTTAGAATAGGTAACTGGGCCTCATTCACTGGGGTACCTTTCTGGATTAAAATGAGATATTTTGAACTGCTTACCCCCAAAAGCATACCTAAAATAAGTAAATGATTAAATAAATGATTAAATAAATAAATAATAAGCATAGTAAACAGATCTACAAAGCCAAGAGTAATGAATCTGGAGGCAGCGAAATTATAAGAAGAGTAAGAATGAGAGAAGGGGCAGTGAGACCTCTGCCTCCACCTCCACAGCCCCTCAACCTCTTGTAACTCTGCATGCTCGCTGAGTTTGTGAACAGGTTGTTCTCTGGTTTCTGGGGTAGAAAAAGGAGACATGTAGGAACACTCATGAGCCAGTGAGATGTTTTACCCAAGCCTGCACAGAGCAGCTGAGCCTGGGATCTGAGCCTGTGAGCCTGCTTAGAATCCTGACTCAGCCACATCTTGCTCATAGAAGCTAATCGGGTAACCTCACCTCCTGGAGCCTCAGTTCCCACAGCACTTCTTCCTAAGGATTATTCCTGGGAATCCTCCCCGTAGGGATCTTTCAACATGTAAGAGCTACAGGTCTCCTCATCCTGCCCACAGCCTCCTCATGGATAAAAATTCTATCACGGACAGCAGCTGAGGCCCATCAAAGTTCCCCCTTTCTTTGCCTTCTCTCACTGCCCATAGGAAAAATATGGTGGCTCATCTTACCTATTAGGTCTCCCATGTGGAGGGAAAGGCGATAAGTCAAAAAAGCTTATCAGTGCATTTCCCATTCTTCCTAACACTGACAAAAAAGATCAACAGGGGATTTGAAGCTGGTAAAGATTTATGAAGGATATTTATCACATACACACAAAATTCCTGTGGCAGAGATGAAACTATTAGCTTGTCTTCCCTTAAGTCTGACCAGGTGAGGGGTGCCCCTCTGGGTAATAGAAACTCTTCAAACAAGGAAGGCTTAGACCCTCAAGCTGGTATTCATGACTCAGCAAGGAACTGCAGAAAAGCTGTCGGAAGGGACAGCAGAGGAGCATGTTTGAAGTCCTGGTTTGGGGAGGGAAGGCAATGGGTAGAGAGATTTCCAACTGCTGTGATGGAAAAGGAATAAGATGAACAGCATAGTCCAAAGAGTATGCGCTGTACCAAACGACTGCTTCCCCTTGGTCTCTTTTATAGGAGGTCTGGTAAGCCTTCTACAACAGACCACACTTTGTTCCCCAGGAGAACCTAAAACAGAGTCTGCTTAAGAGTTCTCCTGTTGAAAGCTTTATCCAGTATTGTCTAGGACTCACAATGATATTCCAAGTATCTGCAGCCTAAACGTGATAAGAAAGGAACCTCGTCTCATGAGTCTGGCACCAGTCCTTATACGCACGATCTCAGTCCTCACAACTCTGCAGTGTAGAAAGATATTGTTATCCTTTCATCACACACAGACAAAAAAGAAACAGAAACTCAACAAGGAACTCATGCAATGTTATGCAATGAATAAGTGAGAAAGCTGAACTGTAGTCCAGGCTGGTCAGCTCTAGCCTCTATGTTTTGAGCTATGGAGGCATGTTTTTAGCTTGTTTTATGTGTGTGTTGTTGTTTTGTTTCATTTTTGAGATTGGGTCCCATGTAGCTCAAGGGCCTCAGACTTGCTATATAGCCAAGGATATTCCGATCCTCCTGCTTCTGCCTCCCAAATCCTGGGCCTGCAGGTACGCACCACCATGCCTGGTTTATGCAGTGCTGGGAATCAAACATGCTAGACAAGCACTGTATCAACTGAACTACAGTGCTTTGGAAAGGTTTAGTTCTAGTTTTCTTTTATTTGGCTTTGCTTTTCTTAGGATTGTAGTGAAATTCAGAATAAAATTCACTCTTGATTTGCTGGTACTCAGTGCCTTCCCTTTGTGGGACTTTATCACAGTCTAGGTCCAGAGCATTTTCTGTCTCTGTGAATTTGCCAGTCTCAATATTTCCCTGAGGTGGAATTATACAATATCTGGCCTTTGTGCCTGGCATCTTTCCCTCAGAATGATTTCCCCAGTTTAACCATGCTGTAGTGTATATCACAGTATCATTTATTTTTAAGACCAAATACTATTTTATTTCATTATATAACCAGATTTAGTTATCCATGCCTCAGTGTCCAGACTTCGAACTACTTTCACCTTTGAGGATTATAATAAAAATTGCAAATATTGCTAACACTCAGGTACACTGGTCTCCCTTGGCCCATATGAAACAGAGGTTATAGGACCCAAAACAGTAAAATTCATGGGTTCCCAAGTCCCCTATACAAAATTACATAGTATCTGATATAACCTACACAAATATCTTCCTATGTACTTCGAGTCAACTTTAGTTACAACAGCATAATGAATGTGCTATGCAAGTAGCTGTTTATGAAGCCATGACAAACAATAACAAAAATAGGACTGGTTTCCATGGCAACCACCAATCTTCCAGGTTTCCAAAAAGGCTCAGAAAGTATATGTTTATGGGGACAGTGGCTGAAAAGTGGCCTAAATTGTACAGTCTGGAACTTTCTCCGTTTCATTGTTGATTTCTGAAGGTCCCTATGGTGCTTTGAATGAGAAATATTCCACATAGGATCACATATTTAAACACTTGGTTACCAGCTGGAGGCACTGCTAGGGAAGGTTCTGGAATGATTATAAGATGTAGGAAGTCCCTGGGGGAAGGCTTTGAGGTGTTACAAATTTGCCCCACTTCCTATTCTTTCTGTCTGCTTCCTCTGTGTAGATAACATGTGATCAGCAGCTTCCTTTTCCCCTTGCCATTCCTTCCCTGCCTGTTTCCCTGCCCTCCCTACAATAATGTCCTCTATCCTTTCCAGAACTGTAAACCAAAATAAACCCCTTCCTCCCTAACCTGCTTTTTGGGGGATATTGTTATTACAGCAACAGAAATGTAACTAATACAGTCCCTGAACGTTATATAAGGGATCCTTTATCAAATCATCTAACCAGTCCTTAAAAATCATCTTATTCTCTTAATTATAAATTACACTTTAACTAAATTTTCAAAGCAGCATATTGAAAATGCTAAAATAAAGCTAAGTTGTAGTTAAGCATTAACTGTGCATTCTAGTTCTTGAATACAAATTTTTATGCGAGGTGCCTAGCTACAGTGAAAGAGGCTACAGTGGCCGAAGGAGAAAGAGAGGTCCCTCGGAAGACTGTGGCTGCCAGTGAAACAGGGTAGAGCCACAGACAGGTAGAGAATGAGAGGTAATGAGAGAATCCAGGAGGGTTTGTTTCTATTATCAGAGAAGAGCCCAGTGTCCTCTGAGTCACTTGTGTCTGATACCACACAATAAACTGAAAGTGCGGAGGGTCTAGCCAGTAATATTAAGAAGACAAGGAACTTTGTACAACCTTCCTGGTAATGGATTTTCTTTGAATTGCATTAGACCACTGAAGGCACGAGAAATAGGATCTAAGATTTCCAATACCCAGGACTTTGCAGGATAAAGTTTGAGGTTATAAACATTAAATCTATTGTAAATTCCATTTATTAAGCCTTAGAAAGGTACTTACAAGACAGAACAGTTTTTTGACTTTCTTGCTTAGTAGAAAGGTGATGTAAGTCTGTAAATATTTTTGATAGCTCCTCACAGAGTCCTGTGTAGGCGCTTCTGTGTATGAGGTCTGAGTGTCATGAGTGTGCAAGTTGGGCTCCCTAGACAGCTGTCCCAGGCACAGCATCACTGTCCCTGCCAGCTGTTCTGACTGCCCACCACTCTATTTTCCTGTGCCTGGTGTCCTCTCAGAGGACAAGCAGCAAGGACAATGCTGCCTGTCTGTTACTTAGACAAAATAACTAACTGCCTGGCAAAGGCTTCTCTCCTGCCTTCATCCACCTGTCCTCACTAAGTAGTCCCCTGCTTTCCTGATAAACTACTTTGTCCTAAGACTTGTAAGTTCCGTAGCACATCTATTACCCTGATCACCCCCCTCCCATATCTCCCGGAGTTGAAAGAAGAAAGGCTGATCACTTTGCATATTCATATATGCCCCCATCCCCCAGTAAGCTGATACCACTAATTGTCACACCACTACTGACATCAGTGATCACTTCTGACATCCCACAGAAGAGACAGAGCTGAGGGCTCAAACCGAGATGACTGACGGGGGAGGGGGCCTGGTCACTGCCTGTGTCATCTGTGACATGGGGCATTCTGAAGACAATTTTCTACTTGCCTCCCTCCCATGCACAATAAAAATAACTCAGCAGCTCATTACATTAAGCCACATGACCAGCCTGTATCAGCAACTGGATGCAGTCAATGACCATGACTTTCAACTTGTCCACTTCCCTTTGGCAACTGACACTTGAAATGTCCCTAGAGAAGAGGTAATAAAGGAGATACATGTTTTCTAGCAAAAGCAGTGCTTCAATGAGCTATGAACTTTTTTGTTACTGTACGAACTGCTTTACTTTGGCAATGATAAACAACCATAAAGAAAAGGATGTTATTTATTTACTTGGTCTTTTTGAGAGAGGGTCTCCCTGTAGTCCCAGCTGGCCTGGAATTTGCTATGTAGACCAGGCTGGTTTTAAACTCATGTGATCCTCCTGCCTCTGCCTCCCAAATGCTGGGATTAAAGGTGTGCACCACTACGCCTGGCTATGAAAAGGATGTTATTTTAAGACAAAGGACTTAAAGCTTAAAGATTGATGAGCTTTTAGATTCTATCCTATTGGCTAGAAAGGTAAGACGATGGTGAGAGGAGGGAGATCATAATCCTGCAAGGACGAGGAAGGGGCAGGTTGCTGAAATCAGCCAATTTCAGGGGTGGCTCAGACACAGGAACGATTTTCAGTGTGTGTTAATAATATCAGAGGCAGGAGTATGTTACAGCACACACAAGGGCTCAAAGCACAGCTAGCTGGGATGAAAATGGCTCTCATCATCCATGAAGGTTTCTTTTATTTCTGTCTCATTAGAGTTCCAGTACACCACCTTTAGGCATTTGGGGAGGTATGTGCTGGGCCTCCCTTCTGCTGATGTCCCACTTGACTGAGAACTCTTCCTGCCCAACTCAGCCCCAGAGGGAGCTAGCCCAGTCAGTTTCCAGACATCAGTCAGCACAGCCAATGCTCTGCGGTGCCTGAGGCCATCCCTAGAACTCCATGACGGCAGCCTGTGAGGGATCTGCTTCCAACTACATCCCATCCTCAGTCTTGGAAACTGCCTTCTTCAGGTAAAATCATTCAAAAACATGATGTTAAATGAGAAGATGTGGGTCTATGGAGCTGGAGAGATGGCTCAGTGGTGAAGAGCATAGGCTGTTCTTGCAGAGGACCTGGGTTTGATTCCCAGCTCCCACATGGCAGCTAACATCTCTCTGTAACTCCAGTTCAAAGGAATCCTACCCCCTCTACTGACCTCTGTGGGCTTTGCACGACACGGGTGAACTTCCACACTTGTAGGCAATACACTCATATACATAAAATTAAAAAATAGTAAAAAAATTTTTTAAAGATATGGGTCTAGCTGGGTGTGGTGGCACACGCCTTTAATCCCAGCACTCAGGAGGCAGAAACAGGCAGCTCTCTGTGAGTTCAAGACCAGCCTGATCTACATAGTGAGTTCTAGGCCAGCTACAGGAAACCCCTTTCCAAAAAAAAAAAAAAAAAAAATTGTTTTGAGATACAGTCTTCATGTAGTCCCAGCTGGTCTAGAACTTGCTATGTAGACCAGGCTGGCCTCAGTCTCACAGTCACCTGCTTTTGCCTTCCAAGTGCTGGGATTAAAGGCATGTGCCACTATGCCTGGTAATGTTCAACATTAAAAATATATTTTTGACAAAACTGATGTCATATGAAATAAGCAAAGAAACAATTCAGGTGTGGACTGTAGTCGAAGTTTATCATGATCATGTGATACTTTCATACTCTTAAAATACCTACTCTAAAAATCAGAATTTAGTACTATTTCACATTGGAAATAATCATCAATTCACCCATCTCATAAACATTTTCTAAAAACTTACTCAGTTCATTGGGGCTGGAGAGATGGCTCAGAGGTTAAGAGCACTGACTGTTCTTACAGAACCCATGTTCCACTCCCAGCACCCACATGGTGGCTAGCAACCATTCATAATTCTAGTTCCAGGGGATCCAACACCCTTTTCTGACCTCTGCGGGCATTGTATGACATGGGTGCACTTACATATATGCAGGCAATACACTCATACACATAAAATAAAAATAAATAATTTTTCAAAATTAATAAAATATTTTTTAAAACTTACTCTGTTCAACTCTAGTGAAAGGAGGAGTGAACATCATGTAAAAGAAACTCACTGACTCACAGCCAAAGAAATTCCACAGAAGGGCACAGAGAAGCAAAAAGCCAACTTGGTTTAAATATTATTCTAAGAAAAAATATAGAATACTAGAGTTATGTGATTTGAAAAATAGCATACACCATGTACTGAGAACTTATTACAAATTGAAGGCAAGGTGCTAGACATTTTATCGCATCATATGCTAATATTTTCAATATTCCTTTAAACTAAGTGTTTTATAAATCTTACAAGTGAGTAGCCATTTCGGAATCTAAATGACTTTCCAACAGTCAAACAAGTAATTCAAACAGAGTATTTGAAACTCCAGTCATTTGCATCTGTCCATCAACATCTGTCTTATAAGAAACGAGGGGGCTGGAGAGATGGCTCAGGGGTTAAGAGCACTGGCTGCTCTTGCAAAGGACCTGAGTTCGATTCTCAGCACTCATTTTCTGGGGAATCCAACGCCCTCTTCTGACTCTACGGACATTGTATGACACTGCGCACTTACACACACAGAGGCAATACACTCATACACATAAAAATAAATAAAATATTGTTTTAAAAAAGAAATGAAGGAGCTGGAGAGATGGCTCAGCTGTTAAGAGCACTGATTGCTCTTGCAGAGGACCCAGGTTCGAGTCCCAGTACCATATGGCAGCTACAAACTGTCCTTAACTCCAGCTCCAGGGGAATCCGAAGCCCTCTTCTAACTTCCGCAGCATTGCGCTACACGGGTGCAACTCACATACATGCAGGCAATACACTCATACACATAAAATAGAAATAATAAATTATTTTTAAAAAGAAATGAAAAGAAATGTAAAGCATTCGGTAATACAGCAAATAAAAACATCAGTCATCCTGTAAGTTCAGAGAATAAGGACAGAGAAGCAGGAGAAGGAAGGAAAACAGACGTAGAAGCGCGGTGGCAGACACTGATCAGATACTGGGTTCCACAATCCAGCAGTCCCACATCTGAGTATTCATCCAAAGGACTGGAAACAGGATCTTGAAAAGAAGCTCGTAATTCTATGATGATTGCAGCATTGTTCCTAAGCCTCGGTCTCCACAGTGGAAAGCATAGCCACAGTAGAAAATATCCTTTTGAATTCTGGGCCCTGGATGGAGCAATGATTCTACACTGTTATGTTCAGGAGCCCAGAAGAAACTAAATTCTCCCAACCAGCCTCAGTTTGTGTCACCTAACGTTTACTGCTTAGACTAGTTCACCTTGTCTATAGGCTATCATAAATATTCTTTCATGGATATTGTACTCAGAGTTTAATTCCATATTTCATAAATGTCAATAATAGGAGCTAATGATTAAAATCCTGATTTTATTAGTGAAATATCCAAATTCCAAATAAAAGGATGAGCTCAGGTGCTACAAATGGAATAAATCCCAATCTGTCTACATAATAAAGCAAGATTAGATTGATTCAAGCTGAGATACACCTGGGATTGATCTTTTCTGGCTCTAAAATTCTGAGCCTTTATTCAATGACCATAGTAAGACTGACTTTTGCTTTATTTAACAGCATCACTGTGAAAAAGCTGCTAGAGTTTCAAAGATGACTTTGGAACTTGAACACAAGGCCAAGCTGACACAGTATAAACCATACCCCACAGGCTTAAGTCCTGTCCTGTAGCCTCTACAGTTTTCCCTCAGGGCCTCAGAAGTGCTGGTACATATGAAGTTTCCAGAGAGAAGAGAGAGAGAAGGCGGTATCTTTCTATCCTGGTCTTCCTAAAGCTGATTCTTTCTAGCACAGGGGAATCACAGTTTCAAAGATTCTGTGAGTCTTCTTCCCTGTGGCTGAGGAAGAGGTCCCCATACCTGTCTGCAGGGTTTCTGAGGGGTACAGATGCTGTCAAATGGTCTATGTCTACCTGGGCATTGGAGGCACTCATTAGTACACTTGAATGTAATCAAAGGAAGTATGTGTTATGTACCAGGCTGTTTGTTTAAACCAGATGCCACCCTGTTTGACCCAAATAGATGCGTGTGACATATATTTAGAGCCTCCTTTTTGCCATATACTCTAAAGGAAGATTTAAAACATACCAATATAGCATGAAATTTACCACCTTTAGAAAGACACTGACATCCAAATAAAATTAAAATAGCTAGCTAGCATTTAATTCTGGAGGAGTGCTATATACTGTGCCAATTCTTGAAATATTAGCTCTGTTCTAACTGTAGGATGAAAAAATTAACATCTTGTTCTGTATTTCAGGGGGTAATCATGGGTTTAGAAAGCCTTGCTCAACACCACACCACCGGCTGGGAAGTGAGAAAGTCATGATTTATGTCTATAACTGGCGAATTCCAAAGTCCTTCCCACCGTCCTGAACTGCTTCCAAATTGTAGCAAAGTTGTCTCTCAGCCTACCACTACAACCTATGCCTCATCTTTTACCAAAGTTACCCTTTCTGAAGTGTCATGACCTCTCTGAATAGACCGCTACAACATCGTCAGCACCTTTCACTGGAATAGGCCCCAGTACAGCCGGAACATTCACATTACAGTTCAAACAGAAATATTGTCCAACCTCAAGGTCATCCACTGTCAGATTCCTTCTGTTACTGGATAAAAATTCCTTTCTCTTATAAGCAGGTATGTGTTACCTAAAGAGGCCAATGGATAGTCTAGTAATTTTGAATACAATCATTGCTCATTTTATCCCATTCTGAACCTAGAGTAGTTCTCTTCTGTGCCCGAGTCATTTTTTGCCCTCCATGAAACACTCTACTTCCACAGTATGTAGTCTCACATAGCAGGTTGCAAATTTCAATTAAAAATAAATAAATTTTCCATTTTTACATAGAACCATATGAAATTACTGATATTTTAAACACTTGTTGATTCATCAAAAAAAAAATTAAAATTGTCAGTTTCAAATGATTCAAACTGAACCTTTAGGTCAGAGTTTAGCTTCAGAAAGAAAAGCCAAAGACAATGGAATAGCTTCTGCAGAGGTAGAAGTCTCTTGCTTCCTCACATAGTTGTAACAGTTAAGCAGCCAGCATGCCATAGCAGTCTCACGGTGCAGGGAACCCATGCTCCTCTGGTCTCGTTGTCCTGTTGCTTTCCACTCATGAGATGGCATGAATCCATCATAGAGTCTAAAGCAGTATCCTTACTTCCCACCAGAGCACGCACACAGTGAGAGAGGGAGAGGATCAAGACCTAGAAGTTATTCACTTTCTGTCTCCAGCTCCCATTGGTCAGCTCTTAGTCATATGACACATCTAACTACAAATGAAGCTGGAAAATGCCTTATCCAAGTAAGTCACTAAAGGCAAAAGAAGAACTGAGGGGTTGGTGAGCTGGCTTAGCACTTGGGAGCACTGGCTGCTCCTCCAGAGGACCTGGGTTTGGTTCCCAGCACCCACATGGTGGCTAATAACTGTTCATAGCTCCAGTTCCAGAGGATCTGATGCCCTCTTATGGCCTTCAAGGGCATTACACACATGGTACACTTATATACATGCAGGCAAAACATTAATAAACATATACATATCCTTCCCACCATCCTGAACTGCTTCCAAATTGTAACAAATTTATTTCTATTTATACAAATAGAAATAAATTTTAAAAATAACTTTAAAAAAAGAGAGAAAGAATTGACATTAGGGAGCAACCTGCAATCTCTGCCATATAACAAGGAAAAGACTTCGAATTTGAATAAAGTGCTAGAATTTCCAGGATTGGGTCATGCAAAATTTAATTATGGAAATGCATCAGGAAAAATGAAGCTAGACTTTTTTTTTTGGATTATCAGGGTCTCCCTGTAGCCCCAGCTGTCCTGGAACTCACTACATAGACCAGGCTGGCCTTGATCTCACAGAGATCTGCCTGCCTCTGCCTCCCAAGTACTGGGATTAAATGTGTGTGTCACCGTGCCTGGCTGAAAATAGACTAATTGAAGTGAGCTTTCATTAGGTGAAAATCAGAATCCATACCATGTACAGGTTGCTGAGAAGCAGATACAGAACTCACACAAACTTTCTGATGGCTTTGGAAGCATTTGCCTTTTGTCAAAAACAGCCCTTTGCCACTCTATTAGAGCACACATATCTGTGCTTGGCTCTCTTCTCTAGTTTGTAAGGTCAGGTTTTGGTGGAACATTTTCCTCTCACTTCTAGTTTAGGATGGTGCTCAATTACATGAGTTGTTTAGAATTTATAAGATATTGACTTACAAGAAATGAAAGACTCAAGATATTTAAGAACTCTTGTTTCTAATAATTCTTTTTAACCCTAAGAATCCAAGGGACCAGTGCCTCCTCAGATTCCACAAAACCATCATACACCCAAAACTAATACATCGTCACAACCACTTACCCTGCCTTAATATAGGAAAGAAGCCTTTTGTAAAGTAAAATGAACGTAGCTAAGAGGCCACAGGCACTTACAAATACATGAGGACATGGATAATAAATGACATATAAAGGAATGAAAGCCACAGTGGCATCAAAATGTAGAAGCAAAAGCATTTCATTTTCCCCCAGAGAAAGACAAATACAACCATCCAGTGGCAAAATTAACAGCCCAGGAGGTTGGGGAATCTAACTGAGCACTAGCCTAGTATATAAAACTCCCTGAGTACAATCTTCAACAATCAAGAAAAAAAAGAATACATCATCTCCTGGAATATTCCAGAACTTAAAACCAAAACCTTTGAAACCTTTTCAGGTACCTGGACACTTGCAAATTCTCACCCACCTTTGCTTTCTATCTGAGCCTCAACATTTCCAAAGACTGCAGGAAAACATCACCAGAAACTCTAAAGATAACACTGTACTGTAAAGTCTGTACTTATTTCACAAAGTGTGAACCCTCTGGTACAAAAGATTAAATCCCAACTGCAGACTTAACTAATCTCAAGGGAACTGTCTAACCTTTCCTTTCCATATGCCAGTTTCTTCATCTGTAAAATAGGAATAATAATATTAATAACAATAATAATTAACTGGCTTCTGTGAGGATTAAGTGCAAACCACTCATAGTGCTATCTAGAGTTAGTCAACAACAAACTCTTAGCATAAACACAACAGGAAACAGAATTAAGATGTTTTGCAGGCAAATTTTGTAATTCTTGGTTTCTCTCTTGAGTATACCAAAGCAAAGACCACAGAGGGAATTAAAATCTGGAATTCCCAGCCCTTTTAATCTTTCCTCTTTCTGTGGTATGCAGCTTCTCTTCCACCCATGACAGCCTGGAAAGTTCTGTGCCAGGGGATATAAGGGAATATAGAGGTAAACCTTCTCCTCCAAGTAGAAGAGATGGGGAAAAATGCCCTAATTATCCCCACTCCTCTCTTTGAAGTAAAGACAATGTCAAGGTCAGGGGAGAGTTCTGCCCCATTGAACACTACAGAAATATCACTTCTTGGGCTGCCCTATGACACAGCTGCAGTACAGAAGCTGCATACTATAACCAGGTAAAGAAGACCAGAATATGTTCCACAAGCTGTCCATGATTTTCACGTGGTGAAGACACAATTACTAGGAAGTCTGGCTGTGACACCTGCCACATTGGAAGAGAATTCCAGTTGCCATGGCAATGGCCATGTGACTCTGCAGGGGCTTCAAATCTCAAGTCAGAGCCCATTGGTTTAGCCAGATGACCAAAGAATACTCGGTGTCAGAACCTAGTGTAAGGTTATCAGCCCACGCCATACCACTGGGCTTGTCTAAGCCAAGAGATGCAGATCCTGAGTTAGGGAACCATATGTACCCAAAGGAAAAAGTGTCACTCATGTGGGAACAGGACACTGCTCCCAGAGGACAGGAGACAAAATGTAGCAAAACAAATGATCCCTGCATCCATGAGACTATTTGTACATCTGCCTGATCCCCAGTCACCAATCCACATGGTCACCATCTATACATCTCCTCTACATACATGAGGTAGTCTGAATTAAAATGTGACCATTCTACTACCTACTTCAAAAACAAAATGCTAACAGTCCCTGGAGGAGACATGTTCCTATGAGTAGGTATAAAATATAGAGAGATGACATAATGCATTCAACAGATAAATATGAGCCATGTGAGCATAAAATGGTAAAAAAAAAAAAAAAAAATA
>NW_008349483.1:298848-345052 GCF_000622305.1 Nannospalax galili
CAGGTGTGGTGGCACACGCTTTTAGTCCAGCACTCAGGAGGCAGAGGCAGGCAGATTTCTTTGATTTCAAGGCCAGCCTGGCCTACATAGTGAGTTCCAGGCCAGCTGGGGCTACAGGAAGACCCTGTCTCAAGAGAAAAAAAAATTTACGAATACAGCTTGGTTCAAAATATCTAATTTATAACTGAAAGACAGACTTCCTAAACTCATCATTTGATGGGAATGTAAATTTGGTACACTACTTTAGAAAACTGTTTGGAAATATCACTAAAATCTAAACAATGTGTATACTAACAAATCATTAACACATTTTGCTGTAACTTAGATATAGTTGAGAAAAAAAAATTTACGAATACAGCTTGGTTCAAAATATCTAATTTATAACTGAAAGACAGACTTCCTAAACTCATCATTTGATGGGAATGTAAATTTGGTACACTACTTTAGAAAACTGTTTGGAAATATCACTAAAATCTAAACAATGTGTATACTAACAAATCATTAACACATTTTGCTGTAACTTAGATATAGTTGACTCTGTCCTCCAAAAACTCTTAGCCTGAAAGTGGACTCAAAGTATACTGATGATGAAGTTGTGGTACCTTTAAAAGGTGAACCTACTAGTACAAGCTAATTAGGTCACTGGAATACCACCCTTAGAAGGAATTAATGCAGTTCTTGACATTCCAATTGGTTCCCAAGAAAGCAGGTTGTTACAAAAAGTGCACGTCTTGGTGCTGAGCCCCTCTTACTTCCCGACTTGCCATGGGGCTGGTCTCTTTCTCTACAATGCACAGTCAACCTGATATCATCCATCATGTTGTGTCATACCAGGCTAGCCTTACAAGAGCTGAGTAGATAGGAATACCTGGTCACGAGCTTTTAACCTCTAAACCTGTGAGCCAAATAAGCCTCTTCTATTTATAAAGTTCCAGCACTAAGGTATTCTGTTATAGCAATGGGAAAGAGAGCAACACAGCCTTCCAGGCATTAATCCAAGAGAAATGATTATTAGCTTTATACATCAAAACACATCTATAAAAATGTGTGCAGTAGCTTTATTAATATTATATTCATATTCATGGCCAAATAATGAAAACACACCCAATGCCTATCAAATACATAACTGATATATAAATTGTGCGGTAATATACATAGTGAATCCATTCATTGATGAAAGAATGAAGTATTTCTAGAAAGTATTCCTGGATATAACAACCCCAATGAAGCTCAAATACATTATGATGAGCTGGAGAAAGCTTGAAGAACACATGCAATATGAGTCCATTTAGACAAAGTTCTAGAACAAGTAATATTAACCAGAGGCATTAGAATCAGAGCAGAGACTAATTGACAATAGGAATTAAGCAGAGGAAAAGAAGCACTAGCCGGGATGAGGGATGGGGGATGAGGGACTCCATCCTTGAAATGTCTGTGGCCTCATTTGAGTGACAGTACCTATATGATGTGTGCACATAAAGATATCAAGTTGGTAGGACTGTTGACGCTTACTTCATGTATGTTACACCTCATTCTAAAAGCACCAAGATGTGCATGTACGTCATGTCATCATCTCAGCAGTCCTTTTTCCAACTTGAGGAGACAATATTAACAGCAAGAAGGTTATTCATGCTACTATGATGCTCCAGAAAGACTGCTCTATACTCAGACTATATAGGGTCTCATCTAATACACTCCACAGATACAAAGAGACATCTCTTGTCATTTCTGACACAAGTTGACTGCTCTTTTATCAGAGTTCACCTCTTCCTGAGAATCTATAGCACAATGAGGCCCACCATTTTGTACAATGATTATAGGCCAATAAGAAATCTATTTCCTTTACAAAACAGATTTAAATAACTATATTAAAAGTGTGTGTTGAATAGCAGGAGTGGTAAAGGGCATGTGACACACATTCACATTAAAACAATCACTATCCCTTGGTGAAATCCTGATGGACAAGATCTATGATCAGAACTGGAACAAACCTTCCTTAGGTATCTGGGAGTCAGTAGCTCTAACATCTACCAATGGCTTTATTCTTCCTGCTTCTGTTTTCAGGGAGCTTTGTGAACATGTTTAAGCTAGATGAATCACTTAATATTTTAGTCATTGCTGTTTACTTTTTCAGGTTACAGATATTCTTGAGTCTGGTAAAAACTATTGAGATCCAGGGTAAAAAATGCTTAAAATGTTACATATATTTTGAGGTGTTGTAAGACTTACTAGCTCCTAACCAGAGAACTATAAAGCAAGAGAAATATAAAGCCTTCTCTCAATAATACAAAGCATGTAACAGAATGTAACCATACATTTAAACTTAAGTTTTTCTACTTTGATTTTAGCTGCAGTGATAGCTAATAAATCATCTAATAACACTAATTTAAATAGGCAGATGAGCTAATTATTACTTAGCAGAACTTACTTCATAAGAAAATTATATTTTTGAAACAAGAAACTACAAGGATTAATGTAAGCAAAAGTAGAAAGGCAGTTTTTAATAATCTCTGTTTCTCCCATCTGATGCAAACAATAACTACAAAATGCAGTAATTATAAATCTGGCTAGGCTAGTGGTAGTATACACACTTATAATTCCAGCATGTGGGAAGCTGAAGCAGGAAAATTCTGGGTTTTTGACTAGTCTAGGCTGTACAAGAGAATCGAATCCACCCACATCCCACAAACCAAGGAGGAAAGAAAATTATAAATCTTGTCTGTGACATACAAAGATATATATAAAGATAGAGTTTGCTAGCCAGGTGTGGTGGAACATGCCTTTAATCCCAGCACTCTGGAGGCAGAAGCAGGTTGATCTTTGTGAGAACAAGACCAGCCTGATCTACACAGCAAGTTCTAGGATCAGCTGGGGCTACAGGGAGACCCAGTCTCAAGAGAAAAAAATAAACAAAATACAAAGATATAGTTTGTTTGACAATCACAGAACAAGACGGGAAAATAAATATGCACAGGTAATTTTAATAATCAAAATGGTCATTGTTCATAGATTACATAATCATATATAATCCTATGAAATCTACAAAGCACACAAAGGTAACTGAATTATCAGTGGCACAAAGTACAAGATTAACATACAAATATTGTGTTTTATATATTAGCATTAATTTTTAATGAATAAAGTAATTTTAATGTAATAAAGTAATTGCATTTATAATTGTAGTGAAAAAGAAAACACTTAAAAATAAACTTTAAAAGTATATGATTTGTATAACTAAAAGCTATAAAGTATTGCCAAGAGAAAATTTAAAAGATGTAAATAAATAAACGTTTCATGTTCATGAGCTGAAAGTCTAAATACTGTTGGGACAGTAATTCTAAACAGTTTGCCATATTCATTCAGTGCAGTTTCTGTAACAATTTCCAGCCAATTTTTTTTGGGGGGGGAGGGTCTTTTTGAGACAGGGTCTCTCTGTAGCCCCAGCTGGCCTGGAACTCACTGTGTAGACCAGGCTGGCCTTGAACTCACATAGATCCACCTGCCTCTGCCTCCCGAGTGCTGGGATTAAAGGCGTGCGTGACCATGCTTTACTCACTAACACAATTTTGAAAAGAACAAAGTCAGAGGACTTATACAATTTCAAAAATACTGTAAAGTCACAAGACAGCGTGATACTAATGTAAGGTCAGAATTAGCACTGGAACTGGACTAAGTGTTCAGCAATATATCCTGATATACATGGTCAGTTGATTTTTGGCAAAGGTATTTATACAATACAGGGGAAGTGAGATGGTTTTTACAAGAAGTGATGCTGGGGAAATGGGATATATATGTGCCAAAATGCCAACCAACCAACAATACAAAGTTAAACAACAGATCAGACCATTTACACTAGATCTCCAAATTGACTCACACCTAGTGTAAGAGCTAAAATTACAAAGCATATTGAAGAAAAGTTTTGTGACCTCGGGCTGAGCAAAGGCCTTTTAGATAAGACACAAATGGTTCAACTGACTAAGAAAAGAAAAAAATTGACAATATTAATATAAAACTTGTTACTTCCAAAAAACACCAAGAAAAATGAAAAGACAAGGTACAGACTGAGGGTAAATATTTGCAAATCAAGTACCTTTTAAAGAAATTGTGTCCAAAATTTATAAATAATTCTTTGTTTTTTGAGACAGTAGCTCATGCTGATATTGAAAGATAAAAATTATCACTACACAAAGAAGACATTCCATCATGACAAACAGGTCAGTCTGTGATGTAGACATAATAAATATAAATGTTTATCTACCTAATTCAAGAACATCAAATTCATTAAGCAATAACTGACAAATTGAGGAAAGAGCTAGAAAATTCAACAACACTAGCTGAGGACTCCAATACCTAGTTTTTAATGATAGATAGAACAACAGGATGACAAGAAAACAGGAGACTTGAACACTATGTGGTCCTAGCACATATTTATAGTGCACTATACCTTAACACCAAATAGCACTCTTTGAAGGTACATGAAACAAATTCAGGAAGAGATCATATGTAAGACTGTAACACTGGATAAATTCAAAAGACTTGAAAAAAATCACACACAATATCTAAAACTATAACTGAGGGGCTGGAGAGATGGCTTGGTGGTTATGAGCATTTACTGCTCTTACAGAGAACTTAAGTTCAGTTCCCATTAGTTATATCAGGCTCAAACCTCCCTCTGATGTGGGCACCTGCACTCACATTTTCATAGCCCCCCCATATGCACATATACATACAATGAAAAATAAAAAATAAAAATTTAAAACTATAATGGAATGAAATTAGAAATCAGTAACTAAAAATTTTGAAAATTGACAAATATGTGGAAATGGAACAGCATATATTCAAATAAACAATGGAACAAAAATAAAATCACAGGAAAATGAGAATGAGAATATACTGCTATATAATTAAAACAAATTAAAAAATACTGAAGGGTTGGGGAAATGGCTCAACTGGTAAACTACTCCTTGGACAAGAATAATATGGGTTTAAACCGCAGAACTCACATAAAAAGGCAGGCGTGATGTTACACACTTGGAACTCTAGCTCTGAGGAAGTAGAGATGGGCAGTACTCTGGGGAATCACTGGCACCCAGTCTCCAAATACTGGGTGAGTTCCATGGAGATCCTATCTCTAAAACAACAGGGACAGCTCCTAAAGAAGGATAACAGAGGTGTATCTCTGTCCTTCACACACCACAGGAACACACATACACATACATACACACCGCAGGAACACACATACACATACATACACACCGCAGGAACACACAAACACACTAAAATACAACTAAAGCCAAGCTTAAAGGAAGCTATGATCTCTATGTTAAAAATGAAGAAAACCATCAAATAATCAAACTTTTCATGTTAAACCCAAACTAAAACCCAAAAGAATAAAAGGACAAAAAGATTAAAACTATATTGGAAAGGAACAGAACGGAGAATAAAACCAATGCATCAAACTGATCAAACCAAAGTTGGCTCTTTGAAAAGACTGATAATTGAAAACCTTTAGCTATGCTGACCGGGAAATGAGAAGAGAAGATGGAAATGACTGGTTAGGAATGAGCAGGACCTGTATAGACTTCACAGAGACAAAGGAATGTGAAGGGATACTACCAAAAGCTATAGTCCTGAAAACTGGATAAACAATCTGGAAAGAAACACAAAAGGAGCAAATTAACAAAATTACTCAAAAAGATACAGAAAATCTTACACTATGCAAAGAAATTTTAACAGCAATCAAAAAGTTCCCCACCAATAAAAAACCCAGGTGTATATTGTTTCACTAGTAAATTCTCCCAACATTTGAAAAATAAAATTAACACTAATTCTTTGAACCACTCGAATCCATGGATGAGGAGTGAATACATTCCCATTCATTCTCTCTGGCCTTGACTGCCCTGATTCAAAACTAAACAAAGCCATGGCAAGAAAATACAAAGCAATAGCTGTTGTAAATAGACATGCCTAAACGTTCAGGAAAATACTAGAAAGAATTCCTGGAACATGGAGCTTCTTTCACAGTAGACTAAGATCCTCGCCTAAGTTTTGGATACTCTCCCTACCATTGCTTTAAGCAGCTGAATTACCACTCATACCATAACAAAACAGACATGATCAAAGTAATTATAAATACTCAAACCCACTCCTATTACCTACCAAAACATGCAACAATTTTTAGCCAATATTTCATCCTACTGTGTATGCTGGGATTGCTGAATTAACCAGCACTGCTTTAAATACATAATGTTCTTTGAAGACTAAAATTACACAGAATGCTTTACAAGATCCCATGCCATATAGCCATCCCAATAAGGAAGTCATTGAAAGATTTCCAATTTGACTTCCAGACTGATTGATTTCTTTGATATTTAGGCAGGCTTTTTAAAATAAGTATATTTTAAATCATCCTACATAACAGTTTGTTTCCCTTTCTCTCTCTACTACATTTGAGGCAAAATTATCCATATAAGTGGAATATGGACCTCTAAGCTCATAATCACCACAAAAACTCAATCCCAGAACACTGTACTTTGAAAAATTCATGCCTTAGAACCACCTGAAAAATTATTTAAAATATGGATGCTCAAATCTTAATTAAGAGATTCTAATTTCATAAAGTGGTAGTAGCTAAGTCTAGAAATCTACATTTTAACACTCCCCAACAAGTATTCCTAACCACACTATCTAGAAATTTCCAGATTTCTTCTCTTTGCTTAACAGGAATTGAGCAAAACTAACTGTGAACCAATGTGGGTCTCCAGGAGGGCCCTAGGATGTCTAATGCCCCAACTCTCAGCTCAAGAATACTATCGCCATGGACATAAGTATTTTGTAAAGGATGAAAGAGAAATCTAGAAATAATTTTCTTATATTTGCTTAGAAAAGAACCTACTGAGCAAAAAGAACAGGCAGGGTAGACGCTGTGCTGTAAGAGCCTGAATGTTAGGAAGGCAGGATTTTTTGTAGTAGTGCCTCAAATATTGAAGAAATGCAGTATGACAGTATCACACTGTTCTTTAACCTCCTAGACCATGGCAACATGGTAGATCCTCCAAGTCTTGGTCTTTCTGCACTATCAAGAGTTTGCAATCACACTGGGAAAAGGAAAAGTCTACCTGCAACTACAGTTCATTTTCTCAGACTCAATATTCCTCCCAAGCTGCAAATAATCTCACACCGATCATTCCTAGATCCAACACTGCCCACAAAACAAAACAATTCCTATGAGAAACAAGTTGGCACCAGCCTTAACCATGGTTCTCTCCCTCCCTCTATTCTCCTTTTTATTCATCTCTGTGATTATGCCAAATAACTGCACATCCATAATCACTTATTTAAATGGCAGAATTTAAAATGAAATCAAACATTTCAGAGATAGAATATTCTATGTGTATGACATTTAAGAATTTCATGATTCTATTTTATTTTGAACTTCTGATGATTTAAGATAAAAAACCCTACTCTGAAAAAAGTCCATGAAAGCAAGCTAAACTAGAGTCTACTTCTATAGTACAAAGCAGTTTTTGTGTGTCTGTAATTCAGAGGGTGAGTCAGCTCTGACCCAGTGTCCTGGCTATGTGCCAAGGGGGCAACATGCGAGGTGAAATCTGAACTCACTAAGGAAGAATTGTTACTACAGTATGATCATGCTAATTAAGTTCACTTTTACATTGTTAAATACCCAAATGGTAGATGTCACTTCGAAGGTTGATACCTCCAGCTGATTTTGTATTCCACACTATAGCTCTTATTTATACTCAGTGTATGTAACCGAAGAGCAAGAGGTATAGAGTGTTCCCTAAATCCTATAGTCGCCCCATCCTTACCCACACTCCTCTTGCCCGTGGCCTTCAGTTCATCTTAAGGATCTTAGCTTAATCTGCCTTCTTCATGTAATGATGTCCAATCATCTTCCTCTAGGTTAGTTCCTTAGTTGCCTACCAAACTGTATTTTTCCCATGCAGAAATTTGCATAATGATTTAAAGAATAATGTGGTTTCTAGTGTGTGCAAAAGTTTAGCTCTCTTCCAACTCCTAATGTTCTGTAGAACAAGGACAACTTTGTTCACTGCTATATTTCAAGTACAGGCATAACTTGGAGAGATCCAGGTCAAGATTCTGACCACAGTAAAACAAATGCCACAATTAAGCAAGTTTGAGATTTTCATTTCTCAATGCATATAAAGACTATGTTTACAAAAAAAAACCCCAAAACTGAAAAACCCCATAATTATATTTTACATTATACATAATTATATTTTACATTATACTACAAAAAGATTTCAGTAGTATTATGTCTAAAAGTTAAACAATTTTAAAATACTGCAAAAAACATAACAAAATCATCTGAACTATTAGAAAATAAAAGGCCCTAATAAAATTTTCTTTATACCGTTACACCATAAACTTTTAATGAGCAAAAAATATAAGATATATCTGCAATGCCTTTCACATATTAGATTCTCAACAAGTGTTCCTAAATAAAGTCGTGAATTCTTACAGATTGACTTGACAATAGAATAAACATTGAGTCCATAAATCCATCATTCCTGTACTGCACAGGTGTGCCATGCCATGACATGGGTATGCGCATTCATTGCCATAAGCATCTCATTAAATTAAAGTCACCTTGAGATAGAAATAGATACAAGCTTATTAATGCATTTCATTATTGTATGTTCAAGTTTTTTCCACTCATGAAAATGGCCTTCAACTAAATAACTACATCAGAATAAGATGAAAATGACCAAAATGGTAAGTTTTGAATTTTTGTACATCTGTTCTAAGTAGTTTTGTGTAATCAAAATTGATAGACAATTATGGCATAAAAAATTTCAAAACTGGGAGCTAATCTATGGCTTTATACATCGTTCAACATAAAGGCTTTTTCTCGAATGTGCTCAGGAAATACAACTGCAGCTAAACAGAATGCTTAAATTTAGATCGTGAATCATAAGAATGAAGGTGCAGCATTTCCATGTTGAAAATCATCCCACTGATATGTTCTTAGGAAACTGTGATTATTATTGACTCAGTTTATCATGATACCTTGTTTGTGTGCATGTGTGTCCGTGTGTGTGTTTATTGTAATATTTTATAAATAAATTCCTTGAATTCTGTGATTGCAACATTTTCATTCTGTAATGTTACCCATTACTGATAGTGCTGAGAAAAATCATATCTATAATATAGGAATTTTTATATTTTGCATTTGCTACACAGAAACCTATTGACCTACTTATTTTCATAGGAATTCTACTCAGAAAGTCCATACAATAAATGCCTACAGACTTTTTAAAATTGTGTTTGAATAATTACACAAAAATTTCCACTTTAAGAAGTGCTAAAAATATATCATTTTAAAATACATACTTCCTGGGGCTGGAGAGATGGCTCAGTGGTGAAGAGCGCTGGCTGCTCTTGCAGAGGACCTGGGTTTGGTTCCCAGCATCCAAATGGCAGCTAACAACCATCAGTAACTCCAGTTCCAGGGCATCTACCACCTTCTGGTCTTTGTGAGCATTTCATGATGCAGGTGCTTGACACTTACATGCAGGTGAAACATTCAAACACATAAAATAATAAATAAATTTTAAGTTTTTTTTTAAATAAATACATACTTCCTCTTAGCTAGTCTCCCCTCCTCAGGGTACTTCACAGTATTCTTTAATGTAAAACTTAACTGCAAGTGTGTGTTATATAGCGAGATAGATATATATAATCATAAATATGCATGCATGATATGAACACACACACACTTTCCCCAACTATGTCATACTGTAAAGGATAGTGAGAATTTCTCCTGATTTTAAATCTGAGTTCCTATAGTCCTAATGCTTCACTGAATTCATTCCGGAGACAGAAGAACACATGGGTATATATCTTTGTGTGGAAAATGGAAGGAAACTACTCTAACAAGAAAGTTTTATTATCTATTATTTTTCATTCTGGCAATTTGAATTCAACAGAGGAAAAAATATCTCAGTAGAAGAGAAGATGTCTAGGTCCAATTTGTGGTCATATAATAGAAAACCTGAGAGTGGACAGTTTATGAAAAACAGAGATATGTTGCTTCCAGTTTCAGAGGTTGAGAAGTCTAAGCAGAGGAGCCATCAACTGACCAGAATCTTCCTGCCCTGTTATCCCTTGGTAGAAGGTTGATGGGCAAGAGAGAGCAAGAGATCACAGTGCAGCCTCAAGCCCTTTTAAATCAGCATGGGTTTATTTATGAGGATGGACCCCTCCTGACCCCTCCTCCCACTAGCCCCTCCTCAATGCTGTTCTGAGGGTTTAATTTCTCATACATGCTTTTAGGTGCCCACTCAGACCTCAGAAGGAAGTATGAACTTCGTAAAATATGAAGTCACAGCAAAAAAGCATTCAGAAAATGTTAAAAGAAGAAAACAGGATGTGCTTCAGTGGTTGAGTCCTTTAGTGCTCTCAGACATAAGTAATGCCATGCAAGCAACTCTTCTGCAGACAAGCCCCCTAGACTCACAGAGAGAAACTTCTAGACAAACATAAATACACAAATACATGTACACATGTGTATGCACACAAACACTATCCTTATGTCTAAGAATAAGCCTAAATGTTGCCACCAGCAAAGCAACAATTCAAAACAAACACAAACACAAACCTCACACATCACATAACTAGGCATGTGGTAGGAGACAGCATTCTTTTTCTTCCCATTTTATTCTATGGACATTGGGTAGAACCACATTACTCTGCCAGTATCTGACAGACTTATAAAAATGGCTAGTTCACATAGTTCAACCTAACATTTAGAAAGTTTCCAAAACTGACAGAACATATAAGAACAAGTAAAGATGATACGCTAGCCTCACAGAAGAGCAAAGCAAATAACAGCAAAGTCCTTACAATAATTTCAAGAAAATCAGACAAAGACTAACGTGGAAGGCTCCTTTAAGATGATGTGTTTATTGTTTGGTGTGGTGGCACATATTAGGGAGAAAACACTCACAAAATTAGACAAAGGATTTATATCTTTATATACAAAGAACTGTAAATCAACAAGAAAAATACAGGTCACCCAAAGGAAGAGCAAGTAAAAAAGAAGATAACAAAATTACCAACATGAAATAGACTACCGAGGAACAGCCTGTCATTCCAGAATCGTCACCAAGGATCAAAACACTTGAACATAAGAAGACAAAGAAGAAAGGTAAGAGGTCAGATGGGTGTCAAGAATGACCAAAATGTTCTGTCTCTTGATTTAGAGTCAACTGTGCAAGCATTCACATACACAAACGTTCGTCAGCTGAATACTTGAGATGCATATGCTGCTTTGTTCAGAGAAAAATATATTTCAATCTTTAAACTATAACAAAAAATAAAAACATAATCAGCCAGCAACAGCTTTTGTTATAGAATAATATAGGGAAGGGGAAGAAAGATGGATGTAAAGGCACTGAGCCCGTATCTACCGTTACCCAATATGCACGGGTAGCTATGTCAATAAATAACCGTAGAAGCACATTTTTGAGAAATATTGTGGTTAGTGGGACTGGAGAGATGGCTCAGTGGTTAAGAGCACTGACTGCTCTTGCAGAGGACCCGGGTTCGATTCCCAGTGCCCACATGTCAGTTAACAATCATCCATAACTCCAGTTTCAGGGGATCTGATGCCTTCTTCTGTCCTCTGTGGGCATTACACAACACGGTGCACTTACACACATGCAAACAATACACTCATGCATGTTAAATAAAAGTAATAAATGAAATATTTTTAAAAATGAAATATTGTAGTAAGAATTGCCTCTAAGAAACAAAGCTAGAGATTAAGGAGAAGGGAAACTGCTAAATACTTTTTAATTATATTTGATTTATTTAAACATTATATATACATATATATGTATGAATTTGATATATATATATGAGTTTGAAGCTTTAAAATAAATATTAAATGGTTAATAAGTATGTAGCTTTATTTACATAAACATAAGAAGGAGAAGACCTCTTAGGGATACCTCAGTGACATCTTTTATTTCACTGGTCCAGTACCCCTCCTCCTTCTGTACCCTGATTATCCTTCCTCTGCCATTGCAAGTCCAGGTGATTCAGAGGCCTCTCCAGCCCCAGTTTTTTTTAGCAATGATTTATGATTCAGGCCCATTCTAACCATGGTCTTGGCCCTTAATAATAGGAAGTTTCTTCACTCAGAGATAGACATAAAGTCCACTGGAGCCAATGAGAGTTGTACCAAAAACAACTGTGGAAATTCTGAAGGCAAGATGTATGCTTTCCTGAAGCTTTCCTGATCCTTTTCTGACTTACCCACCAGAAAACCATGCAAACCAACCAATAAATTTATGTATCTCTAAATAAACATTGTCTTAATCAAAATAATCTTTCTTAAAAGTAAATACAAAAGGAAGGAAATGCTTTGACTCATAAAATTGGTCATGTTTTTGCACTTAGTGACAAGATGGACGCGCTACAGAAAAGTAGCAAAACACAAACATACAGCTTCATGGATTTTTTTTCAAAAAACAGGAAAGCAAAAAAGTTCCATTTTTAAAATATAAACAAATTAAATGAGTCAGAAACAACTTTTTCCCCAATGACAGAACTAACGATTGCTGTAAATGTTATTATGCAGGGTTGGTGAGTGTCCCATAGACTGCTGGTAAGAACGAAAATTAGTATCACCAGCCAGGCATGATGTCACTTGCCTTTAATCCCAGCACTGGGGAGGCAGAAGCAGGTGGATCTCTGTGAGATTGAGGCCAGCCTGGTCTACATAGCAAATTCCAGTTCAACTAGGGCTACAGGGATACCTTGTCTCAAAAAGACACCCCAAATTGGAAAATTAGTTTAATCTGTCTGAATCTGAAAGGCAGTCTCAATGTAATAAAAATGTAGATGTCTTTGACACAATTCTTCCTAAGACTTTACCTGAGGACATAATTTAAAATGCATACAAATATTCTGCCTACAAATTTCCTTGCAGAAACACTAGGAAAATAATATTTAAAAATAGGACTCATTAAAACCTGTGCATTCCCATAATATTCAGTCATCTAAAGTGTTGATGTAAAAGAGATACATGCATAGAAGACCATTCATAATTACCAAATACAACAAATGGGCTGCCCAACTGTGTTTTGTAGCCTGTGAAATGTCCACCAGACTACACATTAGATGACAGTAAGGTCTCTGGAAGGTTTGGCAATGAGATTCAAAATCTATTAGATTTAGTTCCTGCTTACATTCATAGTTCATTCTTCCTCCAATGAACTTTAACTGAATTTCAATAAGAAAAACATGTATTTTAAATTCATAAAAAGTTGAAAGTCACCTTTAAAGGTAATTTCAGCCAGATATTTGCAGCCAAACTGTACGCAAGCTGGTTGGTGGAGCCTGGGTGATGAGAAAGTAGAAGAAGTGGACTTTCTTTTAACAAAATCTGCTTATCCAACTGAGGAGCAAAGGGTCTCAAGATCTGTGTGGCATCAGGTGAAATGGAGAGTTTGCACTGGGGCAAAAAAGCTAGAGGAACCAGAGGGGATCAGTGTGAAATGTCTATGGAGCCCAGCAGCATCATGCTGGGCTTTGCTGGGCTGCGCATCCCTTTGTGTCAACCATACTCCAACACCTAGGTTTAAAAGGAGGGCAGAAGTTACCTGGGGGCAGAAGTCCTCCCTTCAGCCTCTTGCTGTCTTAACTCCCTATCCTAGTGCACCCGCAACTCTCCCAGGGAAGAAAATAACACTCTTGGACCTCCATGAAAGGAAGCGTCTTTGATACCCTACTCATAGAAGACTGAGTACTATCCCCAACAGCCATAATATACCTTTGGTCTTAATCATGAACAAGAGAGTTTTCAACAATTCACACAGGCTTGAATGCTCTGTCAGATTACATTTTCTTTCATCTATTTGGGGCATATTAACAGCTGGTGACCTAGATTAATATGTGAAAAGGCAGACCATACCACAAATTACTTCACAGATGGAAAGCAGATTCAGTGAAAAGCCTAAGATGAAAGATTCAAATGATTGCTTTGCAGGGAGGGGTAACTGAAAGGGGGTGAAATGAACCATAGAAAAATTATCACTAAAGTTGAAGGTCGGAAAACATCAGGTGCCTGGCTACTTTTTGGACATGCCGGGCCTGGAAGGAGCCAGGTAGCCTTGGTAATTCAGCTGCTGAAGGAGTGGCTGGAGGAGAATACTGGAGCTCAGGATGAGCTTGAGTAGCTATTAAAAGCAAGACAATCCTCTTAGTGCACCGGGAGGATGCATGTGTGCTGGGATGGAAGGACTGTGAAAGCCACTGGAACTCTGGGCCTGGGAACTGGGAAAGGGTTCAGTGATACCCAGCTCAGCGGGAAATGGAAGCAACCTGAACTTGGGTCTAAAGAGGGAGACTGAGGAAGTGAGGAGCAAGGCAAATCTGACTTCCGGAAACTCAGGGAAACACCAGACATCCTGCATCCCAGGGAAGGAAATGAATGCCATTTAAAAGTAAATGCAGTTCAACTGATACCCAGCCTGGGGTTCACTAGCTGGTGTTCAGTTTCAGATGCAATGCTTAACTCCTTTGCTCAGGGCAAATGAAGACTTTAGAGTAGTCAGATACAGTTGTTACCAGGGAAGCCAGGAGAGCTCAGTGCTCGTGCAATGCCCCTCCAACTGCCCAGGGCTGGGCTTGCTATGGATCTGGGTTGTGTTTGTGTAGTCCCTGAGGAAGAAGATAAATTGCAAAGGCTAATTTACTCCTGGCTTGCAAAACATCTAGGACCTCAGCCCCTCAGAAGGGGGCGGGTTTTGTTTTGTTTCTTTCATCTTAAGCAGTGAAACACCCTTCTGGGGCAGAAATATGCACAGAAGGACTCTTAAGTTGAGGTCATTTATTTTTGACCTTCCAGAGGACATTGGCGTTAAAAAGGACCCACATAGGGGGAAAGTGAGCATTCCCTGTTTGGAACTCCGGCTCACACCAGGGCACCGCGTGAAGGTGTTGGTTGGTGGTTACCCAGCCCTATTGGTCCAAGCAGATTTGGGGGTGGCTTCTCTGCTAAGTAGTTCGCTTCAACCTCACTCAAATAGCCACAACCGTCCCTCCCCTCCCCCGTCCCCCCAGGAAGAAGGGCTGCGACAATCTCCCGCCCGGATCTGCGGCCTGAGTCCTGGTGAGCTGAGCGCGGAGAGCCTGGAGCCGGCTGGAGTGATGCAGGCACAGGGAGATGCTGAAGCCGCGGGATGAGGTCCGCTCCGGGCGCAGCGAGGAAGCCACAGCACTTGACCGCTGGTCCTGGCTGGCGTGCCCAGGAGAGTGGCCACCCCGGCGGGCTCCAGATGACTGGTACACCTGTGCCTGGGGACCAGGGTCTGGCCCTGGCGCGCCTGTCACCCGGCGGCTTCACACTGCCTGATTCCTGCCTGGCTGCTATCACTCAGCAGAGACAGCGACTCCTCCGCCCCAGGTCGCCCCAGCCCCGCAGCGCGCAGCACCTGGACCCGCGGACCCGAGCGCGCAGCCTGTGTCCTGCCGGCTCTGCCCCCGATGCCCAGCACCGTCTCGCGCCACCTGCAGTGCAGCCCGCGGCCCTGTGCTGACCTTCTCCTGCGCGCGGTTGAGCCGCTTCTGCACGTTCTTGGCGAAGATTCCGGTCTTGATGTCGGCCATGGCTGCGGTCTGTGGAGCTGGAGGAGCGAGCGCGCTGCGGGGCCGGCGGAGGCACCGAGGAGCCGAGGAGGAGGAGGAGGAGCGGGAGGAGGAGCGGGAGAGGCGTGAGGAGCAGCGGAGGCAACCGGGTGAAGGAGGGGCGCGGCGGCGGGACCGGCTTAAAGAGACAGAGCGGAGGCGGGAGGCGCCGCGACTGGTGGTGACACAGCGGGAGTGGGAGGTGTAGGGAATAAAGAGGGAAGTAGCCAAAATGCTCAGACAGTGCCCACCGTGGTGGAAGCGGTCAGGAGGCGAAAGAGGAGACTCGCAGCAGCCCCAGGACCTGGCGGCAGATTGGGGGCGGTTGGGATTTACAGCGGGGAGGAGTCAAGCCTTGATTATTTCCTCCAAGGAAAGAAGCTGGGGAGAGGAGGGAAGGACACCCCCGTAGGGGTGTGGAACAGGGAACGTTGCTGTTCTGATGGCTGGTTTCTTGCTGCTCCCAGGAGTACCCAGTTGACCACCTGATCAAAATACCCTGAGTGGAGAAGGAATGGATGCCTCTGCAATCCAGAGGCTCCCACCGGTGAGGGGACGGACTGGAAATCCCTCCAAGGCCCTGCAGGGCTGTAGAGATGCAAGAGAGAGATAGCCGGAAGTAGCACCTAGGCCACACTTGTTTAAATTTTAATTGGAGACTTGGGTGTGGGGAAGCACGCATGTTGAAAAGGGTCAATTCCTACAAACAGGTGCTGTGCCTTGCCAGCTCTCAAATTCCCACTCAGTAGAAACCCTGGCATAACAGGTCCCCCACCCCCCAAGAAATAGAATGGTAAGTGGAGCTCCACATCAACTGGGCCTTAAACCTTCTGGCAGCCTTAAACAGGCACATCAGTCCTCTATGCCTGGCAGAAGCTAAAAGGATAGGGAGCTTTTCTAGAAGTTTCCAGCAATGGACAAACCGTTCATATTCCATTCTCATTTGTAGTATGAGGAAAGAAAGGCAGATGGGACCCACGAATTGAGGTCAGAGGTTGGTGGATCAGGCACCCCTCACCTGAGCATCCCATGCTCCTCTAGAGGGTATTGCTACTTAAGTGTCCCCTCCCTTGAACCATCCTAGCAGTCAGGCTGTAGCTCCAGCACCTTGATTTTAAAATGATGCTATTACCACCTTAATAAATGAGATATGGTGTAAGGGGCACTGTGCCAGCTAAAGAACTCAAGGGCTCTGCACTCTGGGGAGCCCTCTGCTATTATATAGGAAACTCAACTATCCTGCTGTTAAAATTAAATAAAAGCAAAGGCCCTAGAGAGGCCACATGAGAAGAGAGTGGTCTTGAGAGTGGAAGGAAAGAGTCAAATGTCTCAACATGCAACCACACAGTCGCATCATCAAGACCAGCAGAATAGCTGCCCAGTGGACCCCAGCCCAGAATACAGAATGGTAAGCAAACACCGTTGTTTCATGAACAATAGACACCTGGAACTGTTTGCTTAGCTTGTCCCTACAATTATCTATCATTTGCTTAGGAATGAAGAGGTTCCCAGGACACAGGACTCTCAGTGCTGAAATCGGGAGGTCTTGAGCAAAGCAAGATGAGTTGGTTATTCTGTTTCCAACATCCCAGATAAGCAGATGTTTCTCTCACAGAGAAGTGAAGAGAAAGCTGATTCCTGCACTTCGTCAACATTCGGTGGAAAAGACTCCTTAAAAGGTGGAAATTTGAGTCAAGTCTCTCTAGTGGAGGAAGAGGGTTCAGAACCTTAGCACTGTCTTGGGAATTTGACTACAAGGACACAAATCTTAGAATGACAAAGTAAACCAGAATAATCTAGAGCTTATCAATTTATGGTCACCCTTATGATATCAGCCCCCTGAATCCCACTGCTCTGGCACAGAGTCAGCCACAGCTCCCTCTGTAGATATCAGTGTCCTTTCCCTAACACACAGGAGGGCAGCATTGTAAGAGACTGACTCTTCTGTGCTTCTGTGACGTCCTAGCTCTTAGTCCCCAACAAGCCCATCCTTTGTCTCACTTGCAGTTATCTCCCAACCATACTTTTGGAATGCAACAAACATCTGAAGTAAAATTGAAAATGAATAAGTTTTATTATTCAGATGCTCAAAACTAGTTTGGTAATGTGAGAGTCTTGTCATTTCTTGATAATTCTATTTGAAAGACATGCTGAGTGTGTTAAAATTTTGTTATGTGCAAACTGTTCTCCCATCATTTCAGCGAAAACCAGAGGTAAGTTGGTGCCTATTTGAAATTGCCCCGTGGCTCATTCTAGCCACTCCAGAAAATTGGCTAAGCATGTTAAGTAGTACTTATTGGTGCTTTGTAAACATTTGTTGAAAATAATGCACCCATAGATTTGCTCTTGAGCATCCATTATCCCAGGCATGGTGAGAGACAGAAAAGAACTCCCTTGAGAAACCAGAGCTGGAATTCTTGAATTGTTCGAGTAACTCATTAAAACCTTTGAACCAGGCACATCAGAGCTGCATATATGTCAACAGAGTATATGAATCTGTTTTACCAAACAGTATAATACAGGCAAAGAAACCCTCAAACGGGGCTGGAGAGATGAGTCAGCAGTTTAGAACACTGACTGTTCTTGAAGAAGACCCGGGTTCAATTCCCAGCACCCACATGGCAGCTAACAACTGTCTGTAACTCCAGTTCCAGGGAATCCAACAGCCTCTTCTGTCCTCCAAGGGCATTGCACAACACAGGTGCACTTACATACACATAAAATTAAAATAATAAATAAAATACTTTTTTAAAAACCAAATTTCATTTTAAAAAATCACCTCAAACTACGTGCAAAAGTATAGCTTGGCAGGCATCTTCCCATAATCTACAATAATGTTACTGAAACAGGGAAAGAAGATAGAACAACTACCATGATTTTTAAGCAGTTCTATGATGCTTCGTGGTGTCTTTTCACATGATTTTTTTTAATTTATTGAGACAGGGTCTTACTATGTAGCCTTGGCTGGACTGCAACTGTCTGGGATTAAAGGTATGCACCACATTGCCCGGCTATTTTTTTTTAAGATTTATTTATTTTTACTTTATGAACATGAGTGTTTGCCTTAATGCATGTATGTACAGCACATATATTCCTGGTGCCCAAGGAAATCAGAAGAGGGCATGGGGTCCCATTGAACTGGAGTTACAGAAGGTTATGAGCAACAATGTGGGTGCTGGGAACTGAACCAGGTCCTCTGCAAGAGCAACCGGTGCTCTTAATCACTGAGCAATCTCTCCTGCTCTGATACTAAGACCTAAATACATTAATTATATGGGCATCTGGTTGTAGAGAGTGGTGGGTGCCCAGAACCTCCCATGAGGGTACTCCTTACTCCTGAAGCTGTCTCTAAGTGCCTTCCTCAGAACCACAGAACTTCCAGACAACAGGTGGAAGGCAATAACACAAGAGGATCTCAGGGAGCTGTTCACACTTCAGTGGTCGAGCTACTGTGCACATCCTCTTCACTCCCAATACCACTAGGCATGGCCACAACTTCCTAACTGCTTACATCACTTTCACATCTTGGCTAACCATTTTTCCTTCTCAGTCAAACAAGGGAAAATATGATCCAGTCGATTCATTATATTTCACTATGAAAAGTAACTACAATTCTTTCCAGTTTCTGGGACAAATCTACATATGAAATTATTTTAATATCAATTTATTTGATAATACTTTTAAAATATCAAATAGCATTTATTATTTATTCATATACAGTTTGCAAGAGACAATGAAACTCCAACCTCAGATCTTCCTCCATGCAAGGCAGAATTCCTGAATCAATTTTTTCTTCTGATTCATCTTCCTTCCAGATTATATTTCAAATTGGTTGATGAGCCAAAATGTAAATTATGATTAGTTTTGATAATGACTGAAACAGGCCCAGAATACTACTGTTATCATGGAACTCATTTCACACAGTTTTAACAGCACTGAAGCTTAGCTTCTCCTATTTTTATGTCTCATCAGGCTAACCAAGACCCTTAGGAAAGGAAACATCAAGATGTTTTAATACATCTAGATGTTTGCCAATGCTCATACCATTATAATGCCCTACGTATTGTGACTTATATCCTAAGGTGTATTTTAAATGGCTATTTCTTTCTAATTATTGCATTTTCATTTCGTAGATAATTATGATGACATTCCATCAAGACCTTCTGTTGAGCTTAACAGGAGTTTAGGTCTCAATTAAGCTATGAATATCTCTTATACTTAACTGTTTGAAGACTAAAATAACATTTTATTTTCTGGCACAAATAACTGAAAATGGTAGTAAAACTGGTGTGTTCAGAAAAAGTGTTTTGATTGATTATCGTGTACATTTCAGGTCTAAATACTCAAGCATAGATTCAATAAAGTCTTCAAATTAGGCCAACTACCTATGTTTTAGTACCGCATAATAGTCTAAATTTGCCTACATGACTACCCTTTTCCTTTTCTAATTTTACTGTTTAAAAATAACTTCTTATCTGCATTAATAATGCATCACTAATACATAACAAAAAGCTAAACAGGAACCACGATCTTTGTTTTACACAGGGTCATTGGTCACTAAAACAACAAAACAAAAACCAAAAAAGCAAAAAAATCACTGTATTAAATTCCCTAATAACTTTAATGTATTTCAATGATGTTTGATGTTTTTATGCAAAATAGAAGTGAAAAAAAAAAAACAAAACAAAACTCCTCTATCCCAAACCAATTACTTGAGCATCACTTAAAAGCTTACAAAACAAATGAGAGGTCAGGGAGCAAAACAAAGTCGAAATTCTAATTAACCACAACTCTTTCTGAGAAAAGATAAGTTCTTGCCAATATTTTATGCTCCTTCCTACCCATTAAAAAGCTATAAAAATTCTGTGTACAATGTGGGACTCAACACATTTTGCGCTACTGAAACCATCATCTTTAGTTAAAGATACTGTAAGTCAAAATGCATTCAGTATAGCTAACCTACCAAATGTCACAACTTATCACAGAAACTGTAGAGGGTTGGTTGTTTCCCCTCAGAGGGACTGAATAGGGGTCAACTCATTGACACTACCCAGTATATATAGACCTATACCATGTATAATTAGTCTGCAAAAAGGTTGAAATTCAAAATTCAAATCACTGCATGCATATTTCACACCATGCTAAAGGCAAAAAACATTAAGTCAAACAAAACTTCAGGCACTGTCTATGTTGCCAAAGACTTTAACTCAGGAAACTGTTTTGATTGAGTTTATGCTTGTATATATTTTTACAGGAATTTACTCACCCCTATGTACACACCCTTCACTCCATGGCTGCCTCGAACCCACTGACTTCTGCTCACCCTCCATGTCTAACACCCAGACCCTTCCAAAGATGCTCTTGGAGCTCTTGGAGCTGTGGCCACTGGCACGTTAGAGACCTTGCCTTGCATCATGGGATTCCCTCACCACAGTGTCCGTTATGCGGAGCCCTCACTTCAGCTAAAGCCCCCAATAATGAAACCAGACCATTGGTGACCCTCCTCAAGGTTATGATGTGAGTCTAGATTATAGGAAGTCTGGAATATGATTGTATTTTGTCTATCACAAGGTCGTGCCTCTCCTACAGGAGTTCTTCTTTCTCTTCCAGAGGCTACTACCCACCTACTAGCTGTTGTCACGCATAAACTTACTTCACTCTATTCATGACTTCTCTTAAAGATCCAGGACCTGCTATGACTTGGAGTCAGCACTGCAGCAGTCAAGGGGGATAGGTGGGGAAAGTGGCAATCAGTCCTGTCAATGCTACTTACCGCATTGAAGCTCAGACTTCCAGTGGGATGTCTAAGACAGAATCTGTTGTACATGGATTCATATTCAGAATAAATATGTTGAAGTCTTTATCTTTGGTACTTGAGAAGGCAAAATTATTTGGAAACAGAATCCTTACACACATAAGTAAGATGGAAATTTAAATGAGTTCCTAATACCAGAAGGTAGTCCTTCATCCAACATGATTGATGCCCTTATAAGACAAACCATGGAGGGGTTGGAGAGATGGCTCAGCAGTTAAGAACACTGACTGGTCTTGCAGAAGACCCAGGTTCAAATTCCAGCACCCACATGGCAGCTAACAACTGTAACTCCATTGCCAGGTGATCTGTCAGCCTCTCTGTCCTCCGCGGGCTTGCACAACACAGGTGTACTTACCTACATGCAGGCAATACGCACGTACACATAAAATAAAAATAATAAATAAAATATTTTTAAAAAGAAAAAAAAGAAAAACCATGGAAATAGACACAGAGGAGGTAGGCCCATATGGAAGAAGGCCACAAGAAGACAGACTGTTCCCTAAAGAACTCAGATTGTCAGCAACCACAGAGGTTAGGAGTGTCTCTGGCTTTGCTGGTGCCTCAATTTTTCATTTCTGACCTCCAGAACTGTGGGAGAACCAACTTCTGTTTTTGAAGCCACTCCACTAGTGGTTCTTTGACATGGCAGCCTCAGAAAACTAGTACAGAATCCAACCTGTTTGTCTCAAAACAGCATATCTCAAAAAGTTTACCCCCAGTTCAAAGAACTGATCAGAGATATCTAGAACCAGCCTGAACAGCCTGTGCTCATCTGTTGCTTTTTTCTGAAACAATGTATTTTTGTAAGTGTGTCATCTGTCCTTAGTTTTCTTCTTAATGGAGTAGAAATGCAGGAAGCAGCTCTGGAGAGAGCCTGCTGCTGGTTGGGTTCTCTAGAAACAGATGCTGAGAAGGACCTTCAGTCACAAGTTGATGAGAGAGCAGTCAGACAGTGAAAAGAAAGGGAGAATAACAGAGGAATTGGGAGAGGCAGTATTACAAACAGAGCTCTGCCTGGAGCCCTCCCACAATGTCCCCATGTGGGGTCTTTCCATCAAGTCAGTAGAAGCATGTGGCCCAAGGCACAGTATGTACATGGTTCAAGAAGCTGCCTGCTTCTGGAGCCCATGGTGAAGTTGCTAGTAAGTAGAGGTGGCTACCAACTGTTGCAACGTCATCTGATCAGGAGTCTGTCACCTCTCCATAGCTAAGATGCAGAGTTCATAGTACATAAAAGGCATGTGTTTTTCATTTCACTCCAAAATACCATCTTTGGTTTCTTTACTTTCCCATATTTTGATGCCATCTAACTACACTAAGATGTTTCTGAAGGTACCTTCGTCCTGACTTGAGCATACTCTCAAATCCAAGGCTTTTATATTTGAACTTGGGCCATTTGTCCCTGCCCAGTGGCATGTATCATGAAACTCACTGAAAGCTTCTCTACTATATAACATTTCCATTTACAGTAAACAAGCAATTTGTAGGAGAATAAGGGATGAAAATACCTTCTTATACACCCTCACCCCAATCAAGCACATATAATATGCTGACAAAATCTGTTTTTGACTGTAAGAGTGGTTTTCTAAATACCTTCAGTGCAACTGTGTTGACTAGTCAGTGTTCTACTATATAATAGAGGTTTTCCCTTCTTGTTTATTTAATGTATTATCTATTTAGTGTCATCCCAGTGTTTTAGAATCTTTTTTTAATTTATTATTGCTTTTGCTTATTTTGATGCTCATATTATCCCAGATCTGGCCAGTGAGAGCGCTTTGGATTTTTATAATGCATACTTTCATTTCTTTTGGAGTTCTTCCTTATTTTCTGATACAGTAAGATTTTCCAAGCTCATTGTATATTTGCCCTACTCATGTCCTTGAATAAGTAGTTTCTCCATAGATACCTGGTTTCATCTGATACAGATAGTGTTTAGTATCCACTCCTGGACTCTGGATCTACCCAATGATACTAAGTACCACTGTTGTGAGGTCTTCCAGAAGTTGAAGTATATGTATTTATATATTAAATAATAAATTTGTACTGAGGTTTCTAATTTGAATTCATCTAAGTTTTTACTTTCCTTCCTGTTCCAGATGCAAATCTCCTATCTCCATGTTACTCAGAATTCCAACAATTTCACTAAATTCACTCGGTTCTCAGTTCTATAATACCCACAACATATTTTTAGAATATAACCAAAAGGTTCTGGAATAAAGACAAACATATATAGCAATGTAACAGAATAAAGAGCACAAAAATAAACCCCAAAATATGTGATCAGCTGCTTTTCAACAAGAAAGCCAAGGCCATTCAATGTGAAAATGGCAAACATTGCTGGGGAACTAAATACCCACATAAAAGTAAAATAGCCTGAATCCTTATCTTAAGTGTTATACAAATTTGAAATAAAAATGGACCAGTGGCCTGTACCTAAGACCTAAAACTGTTAAATACTGAGAAGAAAACATACATGGAGAGCTTCATGGCATTGGGATTTACAAGAGAAGCATAACTGGGGTTTTATTAAATTTAAATGCTTGCTGCAGCAGAGTAGAATGGCATGAAATCTGAGAAATATTTGCTTATCCTATATCTGATTAATGTCTAGGTTGTATAAAATATTTTTACAACTCAACAATAACACCAACAACAAATAACCAATTAAAAATCTCAGAAGCGGACCTCAAATCCAATCAGGAAGTGGTTGGTTACTCCCATAACATTTGTACCAGTATTGCACCATGGCAGATCTTGCCAGGCCAGTTCTTGTTGCAGCTCATAGGATTCACAGCTCAGCAAGTTCAGTGATCACCCTTCTCTTCTAGTAGCATGCATAGTGCCTTCCAGCACTATGAAAGCTATTTAGTAGAGAAGAAGCTTTGAAGTCAGTATCAGCTTGATTTCTCTTTATTTGTTCTACAACTCATATATGTAGGGTCTTCATCAATAGTATTTTACTGTCAAAGTCTGGTTGCTAACCAAAGGCAGGGACAATGGTCAGTATTGTTTGAGGCCATAGGGGAAGCCTACTAATATTATTCTGCTATATAAACAACATTAAAACAACTCCTAAAGACTTACTATCATATTCATAGATTAATGTATCTCTCTGCTCTTGCCAGAGAAGCTTCTACATGCAGCAGATGGTGATTAACACAGAGACCCACAGCTGGCCAACATTTGAGAAAAAAAGCAGAGTCTTATCTTTGAATCAGATACCTATATCAAACTTCTGCCTCTCAAGACTTAGGGATCATTGTAGAAGAAGGGGGAGGAAAGATTATAAGAGCCTGAGGCGGTGGATGACCATGAGGATACAGAGTTTCCCAGACATATAAACTTATTGCAGTGGAGTTGTGACAGCATGTGCAAATCCCATGTAAACTCAAGTCAGACAAAAATTCCAGCATAAAGGTGGTAAAGCGCATAAGAAACCTCAACCCTACCTGAGGAACTATTGGCTGCTGGGGGCTGTGGGGGACAAAGTTAGTCTTCTTTAAGGATGTGACTGGACAGATTAACCAGGCTCCAGGCAATGGGCTCACACTGAAGAACACTTGGGAATGAAAGTTGACTTCATAGACCATACATATAAATTTAATGGAGTGCATGAAATTGGGTGAGGGATAGTAAGGATGGATGTAGATGGGGGTGGGGTCTAAATATGATCAAAATATATTGTATGAAATTCACAAAAAATTCAATTAGAAACACTTTTTAAAATAAACCAACCCACTTTTTCTGGGAAAAGTAACAGATAAACCAAGGGGGAAGTAATATAATCTTAAATTTTTTATTGAATTTATGTTTAATTCATACAGAATACCTTTATCTTTATACCCCCTTCCCCATTAGCATCATCCCATAGCCCCCCCCCACTGGATTTCTTGCATTTTGTCATTGATGTTAAGGCCTATTGTGTCAAGGTAGTGCTCCCAAACAAGTCAAGGTAGTATTCCCTCAGTGCAAGTTCATCCAGTGAAATCTAGTCAATCTTTCTAGAGTCCCTCCCTTTCTTTATGAAGATCAACTGATCCTTACCCAGTGGTAATCAGCTGCCAATAGTTCTGCTAAGATTGGGTTCTGCTGCCCATTTCCACAGTTCTATACTGGGTTTTTGACTACTTGGGTTTACATGGGCCTTGTTCATGTTGACACCATTGCTGTAGGTTCATATGAGCAAGGTCACAGGAGGCTATAAGACTCCATTTCCTTATGGTTATGCACCTTCTCCCTGTCTCTTACCATCTTTCCACCCTCTCTTCCGTAATCATCCCTGAGCCCTGAGTAGGTGAAGTTTAATATAGAAATCTAATATAGAAGTTTAATATAGAAACCTGTTTAAAACCTATTTTTTAAAAATAAAATGAAATACATTGTATTTTCAAAAATCTACAAAAGAGTGACCAGAACACCTCTGTGAGGCCAGAGACCACACACACACACACACACACACACACACACACACACACACACACATATCTGTTCCTGTCATCCAGCACGCCCTCAAAATACCCCCATGAGGAGAGAGACTGTGCCTGCCTGCCCCTGGCCTCTACAGCTCCACATCCCCTCAGGACACTACCATGAGGTCAGAAACTACAAAACACCTAGCTGAACCAGGATCATTACAACTACCCAACTTATGAATCAGTACTGATTGTCTCTACCTTTGAAGTTCACACAGCACATAGCCAAGTAAAGATCAACTAAGCCAAAGAACACCAAGCACTGATGCAATTGCTCATTAAACACAGGAATGCCAGAAACTCATTCGATAGGTAGGAACCTACTTACAGAGCCACTTCCAGGTACCGTCAGAGCCAGAGCCAAAATCAGAATCTGATCTGGAGCCACACCTAAAGCAAAAGCCAAATACAGAGTAGGACCTTCCCCAGATTCAGATCCAGACTCAGAAGAAGATTCAGATCCTAAACTAACCAGAGTCAGAACCAGAGCCAGAGTCAGAGAAAGATACACAGTGTCCGGAATACTCCTAGAAAAGGGGGAAGACAAAAAGGAGACTGCCCAGCACTGAGGAGTTCCCAAAGGCAAGATAGACTTCTAGGAACCAGGAAAGAAATGGGAGAGCTACCAGACAGAGCTCAGCAATCAGGGGTCCTAACTCTGGAGAGCATCTATTGTTGTAGTCAACAGTTTACTCCAGGAGAGGACTTGGGTTGGCCCTCTCCAACCAGAGGTTGGTACCCAGAACATTAGTCTAACAGAGGAAAATACAAGCTCTACCATACCGCATGCTTGGCCCTCCAGAACATTGCAAACATTCTCACCAAAAGAAGAGTGACATTAAAAAATTAACAACAATCAATGATTGAACTGATACAGAATTCCCAATGCGAAAATACAAATAACATGAAAGACAACATATCTTCTCCCAAAATGACCAATCCAAGAATGAGAAAGATCTATGTGAAATTCCAGAAGAACAAAAGAACAGTTTTAAGTATGGTCAAAGAAAAGAATTACAACATGGATAAACCAAATACAGGAAAACATAAAGAGATCATTCACTATTATTAAGATGACTCGATTCCAGAAATATAGAAATTGTTCAACATATGTAAATCAGTGAAGGTCATATATAAATTGACCCCAAGAAAAATATCACTTGATCATCTCAATAGGTGCAGAAAGATAGTGTGATGTCCTTTCATGATCAAAGTCCTGAAGAAACTGTGACTACAAGGAACATTTATCAGCATAAGAAAGGCTGCATATGACAAGCTTGTAGACAATAGTATACTGAGGGAGGACAAGCTTGAAGAATTGCTACTAAAATCAGGACAAGACAAGGTGTCTTTCCCCATTCTCATTCAATGTAGTACTGGAAGTCTTAGCTAGAGCAGTAAGACAGTTAGGAATACAAAAGGAATACAAATAGCCGAGGAAGTTAAAGCATCCTTATCTGCACATGATATGATTCTATCCATATGAACTGCTAAAGACACCAGAAGAATACTGTTAGAGCTGAGTAAACACTTTCAGCATAGAGAGAGGATACAAAATTAACGCTCAAGCCTTCCTATTTATCAATAACAAGCATGCTGAGGAAGAAATCAGGAAAACAATACCCCCAAACTCCAAAATTACTTGGAGTAAACCTAACCAGGGATATAAAAAATTCCTACAATTAAAGCTTTAAAATACCCAAGAGAAAATTAAAGAAGATATTAAAAGATGGAAAGAAGTATTAGAAGATTGTATTAGAAGATTCAATATTGTGAAAATGACTATCTTATTCAGAGTTATCTACAAATTCAATGTAATCTCAATCAAAATTCGAATGATATTCCCCACAAAAAAATCAAATTTATTTGGAAACACAAAAGACCTCGGAACCAAAGCAATCCTGAGACTGATAATAATAATGAAGCTGGATGTCATACTATACCTGGTTTTAAGGTATATTACAGAGCCATAGTAACAAAAACAGCATGGTACTATAATAAAAACACAATGATATTAGAACAAAAAGAGATACATAGATCAATTTAACAGAACAAAGGGTCTATATATAACCCATGAAGTTGTAGCAGGCCCCTGACTAAAAGACATCCACCTTACCATCCTACATGACCTGGCCTAGTTATTTTCCAGTTTCCCCAAAATTGCCTACACCCTATAGGGACCAGGAATTCTTAGAAGCTGCCACATGTCCAGCTGAGATGAGATAAGCTGCTGCCTAATGCCGTATCTGCTTCTGTCCATGTTTTCTTACTTGCTCTGGGAGGGTCGATGATAATTTTAAACTTTTACTGATTATGAAAATATGTGCTTGAGTTTGAACCATGATGATTGCCCCCCTTGTGTTCCTGCTTTTGAGAAATATCTGAGTATGTATAAAAAGTCCTTGCAGACTCCCTTTGGGGCTGCTCTCTCTATTCACTCCCAGGGTACAAGGACAACCCGACCATTAATAAAATCCTTCCTACCTCGTGGCTGAATTCTTGGCAGTTATCGGACTATAACAAAGTTAGAGTCACCTGATGTTTGACAAAAATACCCTCCCCTCCAAATGATAGCCTCTTTAACAAATGGTATTGGGAAAACTAAATATCTATATGTAGAAGAATAAAACTAGATCCTTGCCTCTTATGCTGACCAAAGGGGGGGAAAAAAAAAAAAACTCCAGGGGGCTGGAGAGATGGCTCAGTGTTTGAGTGCTTGTTGCAAAATCATGAGGCTCAGAGTTCATATCTCAGCATCTGCATAGCAAACTGTGCATCCCACATAGAACTGTAAGTAGATTTTCTGTTGAGAAACCTGCAGTTATTTGACAGGTTGCCCTTGTGTGTGACTTGATGCTTCTCTCCTGATTTCAACATTATGACAAAATGAATGAAGGCTTGGGACCCAACTCTCAGGTGGACAAAGGTGAGTTTAATTCCAAGAGTGGCTCTTTATACCTAATGAGCAGGGTCAGCCAACCATAGAGCATGTAAAACATAAATCAAGCCAAGTTCAAAGTAAAGGGTGTTTTTCTTTTCTGTTACTAGCCAAAATTTTTCCCAGATCTCCAGTCCATGAGAAAGGAAAACACAAGCCTATCCCTTATCATTCTTACTATCCCAAGGCAATGTTCTGCCCTTGACTGGGAGGCAGTGTTCTGTCAATGTCCAAACATCCTCTTGTTTTCAAGAGACAGCTGGACTCTATCTTGTCTTTGATTCACCTTCTGCAGAATTGAACTCCATCATGGGGTCATTTCTGGTCTTGTCTGTTTGGCATTCTAAATGTTTCCTATATCAAGGTGACCATTTACTTCCCTGAACTTGGGACCCTTTTTGCTACAATTTTATGGACTGTATTTTTCTATGCTTTTAGCTTGTACTCCACCTTCATTTATGACCAGGACTTGTAAAATTGGTCTTTGGTCACAGCTCCCATGGTCTGTTACTGATTCCTTATTAGTGTTCAAATACCTGAGCCCATGGAGGACATTTCTTATGGAAACCACCACACCCACTTCGTCTAGCCCAATAACCGTTTTCTTCTTATTATTGAAGGTTGATGTTTTGGAGAGGGAGGCACAAATCTGTGGCTTAAACTGATGAGTGGTGTTAAGGTTCAGATAGCCCCGCCCCCTCACCAACTGGGCCTCACAACCTCACAAGCCCCTGAGAAAAGGGAATGGAGTTGATAAGCACCCTGGTCTTTGAAGTTAAGTGAAGCAGACTTTTCTCCACTGTTTGGCCAACACAGCAGGCTTCCCCTTTGATCTCTAAAGGGAGCAGGTTTTAACAGTCCTGCTCTCCTGCCCTCCCCTGTCCCCGCCACCTGACTTTAAAAAAAAATATGTCTTCCTGCTTTCTGTGCCCCCCAGAAGCCTCCCCCTTTAAAAGACCCCAGTTCACGACCTGGGCAGACATTTTCTCTGCCCAGAAGGGAATCTGTCCCATGTGTTCCTTTGCTTATAAACTCTATTCTGACAGAGTTTTGTCTGCGTCCTGGTGCTTTCTCCCAATCAACCGGATTCATCCATAGGCTACTTTATCTATCAGTTCCTATCTCTTGGTTATTCTTTCGTAATCTGTATTGACTTACTTATATCAAACAATTGTTTATCTGTATCCTCTTTCAATTCATTTAAGAGTTTACTTATATTCTCTTTGAATTTATTTAACATTCTTATAATCAGGCTTTTGAATTCCTTGTGCATGATTTTATTTAATTAACTCTTGTTGAAATCAATTACTGTGTGTTTGGTAATTCTGACTTTTCATAATTCGTATGTTTCTGCAATAGGACTGCACATCTCATATTAGGTTATTGGCTGGATTTTTCAATCATCATATTATTTCAATTGAACTATTTGCAATGTTCAAGTGAAAACAGGTTGTAATAGGGTTGTGGTATCATTCCTTACTACCGGTCTATGGTGTGTCTCAGGAGCTTGTCCCTCAGCCACTGTGCTCAGGTCTCTGGAAACAATTTCCAGCATGACTTCAAAAGTAAAACCATAAGTAGAGTCAACCTGAACTTACAGAGAGGCCCACTATAAAAACACAGTAATAGTCAATTAAAAGCAATTATCTCTTTTTTAAAAATATTTTTCCCAAATGTTTGTGTTTATTTACATAGTTTTCTCATTTTCTTTTACAGGTATTTGTTTTTATTGCTTCATTTATTTTGGTTTTGCTTGTCTTTAATTTTTTTTCATTTATTGGAAAGCCCATTATATGCATGTATGTGTATTTTTTTTTCCTTTTGAGACAAGGTCTCACGTGGCCCAGGCTCGCCTTGAACTTGTAGGTAGCTGAGGATGATCTTGAACTTCTGACCCTCCTACTTCTACCTCTTGCGTGCTGGGATAACAAGTGTGTTCCACTACACCCAGTTTATGCAGGGCTGGGGATGGAGTCCCAGGCTTCACGCATGCTAGGCAATCACTCTACCAACTGAGCTACATCTTCAGCCCCCTCGCCCGCACTTTTTAAGGCAGCCTTAAACTCCTGGGCTTAAATGATCATCCTGTGTCAGTCTCCTGAGTAGCTAGGATTATAAGAGCATGCCACCATACCCTGCTGAGCAAGCAGTATGTCTTGAATGTTTGCCAACACACATCAAGTATGACAGGTTTACAGAAGATGTGACCCCATCCTTAGAGAAGTGAATATGTGGAAGTTCTTTTTATCACAACTTTCTTTTAAAACATTTTATTTATTATTTTTATTTTATGTGATGAGTGTATTACCTGCATATGTGTAAGTGCACCAGTGTCCTGCAATGCCCGTGGAGGTCAGAAGAAGCTGTCAGATCCCCCAGAACTGGAGTTACTGATGGTAGTTAGCTGCCACATGGGTGCTGGGAATCGAACCCCGGTCTTCTGCAAGAGCAGCTAGTGCTCTTAACCGCTGAGCCATCTCTCCAGCACAACAGTTGTCTCTTTAATCCAATAAACTTTTGAAGCAAAAGAAAAAGAATATTATAGTGTGTGCCAAGATATTCATTACTAAGTATTTAGATAAAGTGAAAATAAGCTGTAAAAGCCTAGCAATTAGTACTGAAACAATAGAGAACAACATGAAAAAAGAAAAAGTAAATTGAAGGATGTCCTAGTTTGTGACAAAATACTCTGACCAATACCAACTTGGGGAGGAAAGGGTTTATTTGTCTTACATCTCCCAGGTCACAGTTCATCAGGGAGCCCAAGGTAGGAACTCAGGGCAGGAACCTGGAGGCAGGAGCTGAAGTACAGGCCATGGAGGAACGCTGCTTACTGGCTTGCTCTCCTGGCCCCTGCTCAGCCTGCTTTCTTATGCAACATAGGCCCACCTGCCCACCCACAGTGGGGTGTGCCCTCCCCGCATCACTCATCAAGAAGATGCCCCTCAGACATGGCCACAGGCCAGTCCAATAGAGACAATTCCCCAATTGAGGCAATTCCCCAATTGAGGCGCCCTCAACCCAGGTGTGTCAAGTTGACACTAAAGCTATCCAGCGCAAAGGGGGAAACAATAGGCTGAGGAAGAGGAAGGAAATCAGGCAACTCTACCTAAAGGCTTAACAAAGAATGAAAGGGATAAACTGAAAGCCATCCTACAATCTAAACCAATCCCAGCATTTGGGAGCTTAAGGCAGGGAGAACTCCAATTCCAAACCAGCATGCACTCTGAGAATGCCTATCACCAAAGATGGGGAGGAGGAAGCCAGCAGCTTTATCGTTGGAGCTTTGAGCCTCTGGTGATTAAGTCCTGGGCCTCAGCTTTATCCTTCTTTGCCTTCCTACCGAAAGGTACCTAGAGAAGACTACTTGTTTTCTATCAACAGGGCTCTCTGAAGTCCCCAGTGATTTTTCAGTGGCCAGTAAACTGCTTTTATCTTTCCTTATCTTTTTTTTCTAGAATATCAAATGGATTTAGTAATAAACATCGATTTTTATCATCCTTCTAGTTACTATTTTTGACACCTCTCAAAGATTGGCAGATAGATTTCACAAGTTAGGGCCTTCCTTCTGGTGCATGATCTGCACTCATCACCAGCGAACTTGTTTACAATAGTACCACTGTCACCTCATTCCACACACTACCTAGACACCACAGGGCCAGAGGAAAAGACGCTGATTCAGCCAGAAGAGAAGACAGGCTGCGCTGTATATCTAATAGCTTCAGCCAAAATGCCTTGAACCAGTCATTGGATAAGAGCCATTCCCAGAAGGACATGACCTTTAGTAAGCTGGCTTTGTGTAGTTTGAGGAACCCTTGAAGGCAGGAGAAGCCCTTTTTCACAATTTCCTGCTTTAACTTCTTTTTATTTTCCCTCATTTTATTTTTGTGGTTCTTGCTGTTGTTAGGGTTTGACCCAAGACTCCTTTTTGATTCTTATGGCCTTCACAATCACAATGAAAAACAATTCAAAACCCCTGTAAGTTATCTGGCATCACATTCCTTCCTTTCTCATTCGTACTGTGCCCCCCTCCTCTGTCTCTGCTGCCTTTCCTTGGATCTGTTAGTCTACATACATAGCCTGGTGTACATAGTGAGTTCCAGGCCAGCTGGGGCTACAGGGAGACCCTGTCTCAAAAAGACAAAAACAAACAACAAACAAACAAAAAAACCCGGTCCCATCCTTCAGTAAAACCGCAATTTAAAAATAACAAAATGTATTCATTAACACAGTCATTGTGAGACAGACCTTGAGCAGTCTCACAATGGAGATAAACATTAGGTAACTAGACTTTTACATTGTGTCTTGGAAGCTATCTCCTGGTGGTCAGAACGCCCCTTTGTGTTTGCTGTTGCAAATATCAAATGGGTTGCTCCCACCATGTCAAAAACAAAAGTGACAGGACATTTTCTATACATGTACACTAACAAAAGGTCTGTACCACATCCACATCCCCATGTCCACCACTCCTCACCCTTCCCACCTGCCCTTCTTATTCCCCACCTCTTTGCTCCATGGACTTTTCTAGAGGATCATAGTGAAGCTATACAGAATAACAGAGAAAAAGGGACATGAGATGGGATAAAGGCCCCAACCTTGAGATTTTCCATCCTACTGAGGATCAAGAAACTTCAACACAACAGATAAAGCCAAAATTGCCTACAGAGAAAATGTGTGTTTTCTTAAAGTACATCAAATTATGATGTTAAAAATAAAATGTGAACTATGCTTACTTAGGGCTAAAATGTTTATAATCTTATTTTTTACCATATTAACATCCTCGTTCCTAAATCTAAACAGTACAGCACATAAAACCACTTTATAATTTCATTTACAAAAGAAATTATTTTCTTAATTTTTTTATTGCAGTTCTATTTACATATTTTTTTGTGTACATTTGAAGATGTCTTGGGACAACTTGGAGGAATTGGTTCTTTCCTTCTATCATGTGGTCACAGAATAGAATTCAGGTTATCAGGCTTAGTGGCCAATGCCCTTACTTATTCAACTATCTTACTGGCTAAGAAATTATTTAAAAAAAGAAAAGTGGGTAAACCAGCTCATATATTCTTACCTTTTAATCTTTATTCAAATTTTAAGATTTGCCCAATCTTTAAACCTTGTAAATTACACACATTGATAGACATAACTTAAAAAGCCACAGGCTAGTACATCGGCATTGTAGGTACATCTAAGCACAATTCTTTCCTGAGAAGCCTGCAGTCAACTGTCCTTTTCTTGTATGACTCTCTGTCTAAATGCTTAAAAACTCACTTACTTTGCTGAGTTCTGATTCATTTTGAATTTCTTTTCTTCATAGCCAAGGATCTAGTTTTATGTCAGTGTGGGTCCAAAGGAGGAAGGGAGCCCCTCAGACTGCTGGTGGCTGTGCTAGGCTGTTTTTCCATGCTGCTGCTGAAAATGGGAAGGAACCTTGTAAAAAGGAGAGCCAGTCCACTATGATATGGGATGGAAAAAGAGTCACCTTACTCCATGAATATGGCCCCCAAGTCATAAATATTTATAAAAACGTGTTTAAATGTGCAGTTCAAAACCCACTGATCCGCTGCCCCACTTTGGGGCAGCCCACCCCCATCCCTTCTTGAAAGTAGGTTTGTTTCACTATGCTAAACAATGTTCTCTTTAAAACTTTCTTTGTTTCTTGCTTAAATTCTTTTTTTTTCTTGTAGAGACCCCTGTAACATAATCATGCTCTAACTGATCTGTCTTCAGTTTATTTCAGAATTTTTGTGACCACAATGATGCGGAAGTAAACAGCTGAGTCATATTTCTTTTGCACTGGTACTTTTAATCTTATGGGTTTTCATGAGTTAAGTTGCTCTGGTTTTGTTTTGTTTTGTTGATGTTTTGTTTTGTTTTGTTTTTTTTTAAATTCTCCAGGTTGTTTTTACACAAAACTGAGAAATTCTTATGCTAATCTGCAGGGAGTTTTCCCTTCTAATCTGGGTAGCAGTAACTGAACTCCTTTTATGGCAGTGATGATCCACTGGGGTTTGTTTTTCCCTGGTTACTAGAAAGCTGAAGGGTGCTGCTCTCCTGGCCTTTGCTCTTGACCTTCCACTACTTGCCCATTTATAACTCTGCCCATTTTCTGTTGAAGCTTTCTGATTTCGGTTATGTTTGTTATAATTCTTTGTACTGAATATACACTTTTATTGTTATATCCATTGCAAATGCTTTCTGAACCACAATTTGTACTTTCCTATTACTATATTTTACATCTTAAAATGTCTTAATATTTACAAAATCAATTATAACTAATTTCTATAATGGTTTATAGATTTCCTGCCTCGTTGACTTCTAATATGCAAATGTATTGCCTATTTTCTTCTAAGATTTTATGGTCTTATTCTTTACTTTTAAAGTTTTAACCTACCTCAACTGTATTTGAATATAAAAAGCAGAAACCAAACTGATTCGTTTCCAATGCATAACAATTTCTGTTATTTGTTAAACTACTGTACCCTGATCAATTAAAGTATATTTTCCACACGTTAAATTCCCACAGGCAGCAGAATCTATTTTGGTCACCAGATTTCACACAATCCCATTTATTCTTTGCTTATTTGTATGATGATACCGTTCTTTTATTACACTTATTTTAATATTTTATAATATGCCCTTTCTCAGAATTTACTATTCTTGAATATTTATTTTTTGTATTATCTCATTTGATACAATTTAAACACATATACCAGATTTCCAGTTTTAATTGTCTTTAATGTGTATATTAACAGGAAAGTTCGTGATTGCATCATTTTAATTTGCTCCTTCAGGAATGTGGAACATTCCTGTTCTTGTTTTGTCTTCTGCCCTTATATAGAGCCATGCAAGCAGGCCTCACAGAACTCTCAGTCCATTCTATAAAACAGAAAATCTTGGAGTAATTTTTGTATCTGCTACATCTAGTCCACAATCCTGGATTTAATTGATCTAATGTGTCTTCTTCAAAGATTCGTTTACCCATTTTTATCTTTAATTCCTTCTTCGGACATGTCACACCTGCTTTTAGTTCCCCAAATTCACTAAAATCCTTTCTGGCCCTTGTCATATGGTCATCCAATCTGCTCCACCACAGCTCCCTCTACTGCAGTTACTCTCCCTGACAATCCTCTCTGGGGAATCAGACAACTGTTCAAACTTGTGTTAGTGGGCTCCTTCCAATGACCCCTGGGCCAGCATACAGAGGTTTGTGAGTAGGATGCCTCTGATTGTAGAATTCCAGAGGAATGCCTCACCTGCATATCATCTCTAAGGCTGTTTCCCAGTGCTCTCATGGTGAGATTTTCTGCATCTCTGGGACTCTGCTTACTGGTTGGCCACAGAAGCTATGCAAGTTAAAGAAGCTATACAGGTTATATATACCAACTCTAGAGATTTAAACATCTGTCTCCATCTTCTAAGTACATCGTCTGTCTCCATCTTCTGATATAAGGTTTTATCATCTACCAGGCATACTTCTGTCTCTTGTCATTAATTTTAGATCTCTCTGTTACTTGGGAAATGAATCAAACCAAGCAAAGAACAATCTCCTCTCTGCTCACTCTCTTTGCAAACAGAAGATGGGTGGTATATGCACCTTCCACTCTGAGACACACCTAGGTGATGACCTAAATGGTCTTTGCATTCAAAGAAAGTGGTAAGGATCCATATTTGAAGGGAATAAGGACCTGTGGCTACAATCTCTCCATGTTTCCACATTCTACCTACTCCATGGTTTGAATTCTAAAAGTAGTCAGTTCCACAATGATCCATCAGTTTTATTTTAGAAGATTTTCTTTATATATTTAACAAGAAAATATATGTTTAAAAGACTTTAAAGTGGTAAAACATAGATGGTAGATAAACAGATAGATGGATAGATAGATGATTGATAGATAGATAGACTTGACTCCCACAATACGTAAGCAAAGCTTCAGAGAAGACAGATTTATAAACAGTGAGCTGACCCCCCCACTCAGTTCTAAGTCAACAACCAGCCTAATAAAAATCTGTCTTGAGACTGGAGAAATGGCTCAGTGATCAAGAACACTGCTGCTCTTGCAGAGGACCAAAGTTAAGTTCCTAGAACCCACATGGTGACCAACCATCCATAACTCCAGTTCCAGGAGATCTGACACCCTCTTCGGGCCTCTGCAGGCATTTCACTCATGAGTGCTTATATACATGCAGATAAAATACTCATGCACATAAAATAAAAATAACCACCTAAAAATCTCTGTTTTAATTTTGATGTCATTGGCAGGTTCTGTTGTGGCAGAGAGATGCCACATTACAGAGGTGCCTGAATAGAGACAGCCTGACCCCTTGGTGTTGGTAAGGACCAAGAGAGCCTGTTCCAATCTGAGAACTCATTCATTCTGATATCTCTTAGGAACTGTTCTCTTGAACACTGGACTTGGTCCCTCTATATTGAAAGTGCATTCAGCAAAAAATGGGAAAGGAAAAGCAGAACTTGTCTCATCAGAATAGAATTTTCTGTTTCTGACCACCTACTGACCCAGAACAGCATTCACAACCACAAATATGTTATCAACCTAATCCCATCTGTTGTTTGTAACACATATGGGATAATTTGTTATTTTAAATAATGTTCACTGCTTTCAATGTTGGTATTCTCACAACAGAGGGAAAGAAAGGGCGGGGGACTCTTCTGGGTCATGGGACAAAGAAGGATCATGAGGGATTAAAGCTATATGTTTATCTTACAAAAAGAACTCAAGGCCTAGTAAGATTATTTACAGTGTAAACAAACTGAGATAGTGTTAATTATCTCAAAAGAATACCTTTAGTTATAAGATTAGTTAAAATTGCCATTTGTCATTCCTGCTTGAGATCCTGATTTGGTTTCCCTTCATGTTAGATTGTAGCTTGTAACATGAAATAAACCCTTTCCTTCCCAAGTTGCTTCTGGCATGGTGTTTTATCATAGCAATAGGAAACCAAACTAACACAGAAGTTGGTATCCAGCAGTGGAGTTGTTGCTGTGTGTGTGGTGGTGGAAGTGTTTGGTACTTTGTGCTAGAAAAGTAGCTGAATACCCAAAGCATATGGGCTAGTCTGTGGGAGCTTAGATGATAAGAATGTTGAAAGAAATACAGAGGATGGAGGCCTGGCTTGTGGCATTTCAGAGGGAAGTTTGAGAGCCCCTTAAAGACACAAAAAGGACCATTATGGTTTAAGAATGTGTGGAAGCTAAACTTTTGCTTTATTAGGACATTGGTAACTGATCACCAAGGGCTTAAAAAAAAAATCAGGTATAACTAATAAGAAATCAGCATGATTGAGGCAAAATCTTTCGGGAAGTATTTCCTCAGGGTCAGCACACAGTAGTTGTGGTCCAGAGGGGCCAAGGCTGTGTCTCAAACTGGCAGCTAAACTTGGTAATGTGTAATAGTCTCCCAGCTGATAACAGTTTTGAAGACATAAAGGAGCCTTGTAGAGGCTATTGGTGAAGATGTAGCCTTAGTTGAAGTGGAGACTTAGATATTGGAGATGCCTAGACCATGGGACATCCACCAAGCACAGTGGCAGTGTAAGAGTAGAGCCCGCCTGAACCTACTAGAAAAACTATGTGTCCTGTAGATGGCAGAGCCAGAGCACTGAGCCATATCCAAACCTTTTGGAGCCCCGAAGATTATGAGTGAGTCCCAGATATCAGACAATAAGTTACATTGTTGGACTTTGGTTGGCTTCAGTGTGCCTGCTCCTCCCCTTCTGAAACAAGAAAGTAGGTTACTTTTTTATCTTATGAAAACATACAGTGACTCAGCAGTTAAGAACACTGATGACTCTTGCAGAAGACTTTGGTTCAATTCCCAGCACTCACATGGGGCCTAACAACTGTCCATAACTCCAGTTCCAGGTGAATTCAATGTTCTCTTCTGACTTCCATGGGTATTGCAGGACATGGGTGAGTTTACATACAAACAGACAATACAGTCATATACATAAATATTTTTAATTAGAAAAATTAAAAGCCCACAGTTAAAAGACTTTGGATTTCTAAAGGGAGCTTGAACTTTTAAATCATTAGAATTTTAGAAGACTATGGAGTGTTTAACCATTGGACTGTGTTTTATATTGTTTTATTAACATGAGTTCTTGGAGACAGGAAATGAAAAGGATATGACTTGCAGTGATGTGTCATGTCTGTAAGTCCTGTTAACATGGGGTCAGTTGTGCTGGTTAGTTATTGTCAGCTTGACACGAACTAGAGTCACTTGGAAAGAAGGAACCTCAATTGAGAAATTTCATTCATTAGAATGTCTGTGAGGTAGTTTCTTAAATGGCAGGCAAGTGGGCCTGGTGTAGCAGGCTCCTGACTAAGAAACATCCATCTTACCATCCTGCGTGACCTGGCCTAGTTATTTTCCAGATTCCCTGAAATTGCCTACACCCTAGGGGGACCAGGAATTCTTAGAAGCTGTCACATGTCTGGCTGAGATGAGGTAAGTTGCTGCCTAACACTGTATCTGCTTCTGTTCATGCTTTCTTGCATGATCTGGGGGCTCAATAATAATTTTAAACTTTTACTGACCTATGCAAATATGTGCTTGAGTTTGAACCATGATGATTGGCCCCCTTGTGTTCCCGCTTTTGAGAAATATCTGAGTATGTATAAAAAGTCTTTGCAGACTCCCTTTGGGGCTGCTCTATGTATTGACTCCTGGAGTGCAGGGACAGCCTGGCTGTTAATAAAATCTGTTAATAAAATCTTTCCTACCTTGTGGCTGAATTCTTGGCAATTATCAGACTATAACATTTGGAGGTTCCACCGAGATGGCCACCTGGAGGTAGGAACTGCCAGGGGAAGGCCTCTGAGAGATGTTCCTCATTCCTCACCCCGGCCTTCCACTTTTGGAGTTGCTTGCCATGCCACAGGAGGTAAGGAGATTTTCGATTTTTGAGCTCAAGTCTGGTTCTGTTCTGGTTTCTGGTTTTGGGTTTTGGGTTTTTGGTTTCTGGTTTCTGGCTTGGCACCTTGATACTAGGTGGGAAGATGGATACATCAATCACCTGCCTGTCAGAGGAGACGACCCCGAGGTCGATCTGGTTGGGATCTTGAGGATCCTGACAACTGGGCTTTGTTATTGTGTCTGTCTTTTTGTTGTCGGGCCCGCTTCTTTGTTGTTTGTCACTATGGGCCAGCCTCAGTCTTCTGTGTCCTTTACCCCCTTGAATGTATATTGACTAACTTTTCTGATTTCAGGAAGAGAGCTGAGAGCATGGGGTTTAGGCCTAAGGCCCTCAGACTTCCTACCCTTTTGCGAGCTGGATTGGATGCAGATTCCTGGTTTCGACTGGCCATCTATAGGCTCTTTTGACTTTAAACTTGCTTATGCCATTCACAGGAACTCCTTGATTTTTATGTTTTAGGTGTACCTAATTTGTATGGAATTATGTCATGATTGTCTATAAGTTTTCATATGTGTTGAGATCTCAAATAATTCTGTCATATGTATCTGTGATAATTTTTTTCATGTTTCCATCAAAACAAACTGGCCACTACAGTTATTTTCATTCATTTATTGTGCACAAAATTATTGGTTTTATTTTGATTTTGGCATGCCTAATTAAAATACATGTGCAGATTTATAAAAAAAGGATATTTTGCTAGTACATTCAAAGGCCTTATAAATTTGAGTACCCTAAATATCTTTAAATTTATTGGACAATGTCTCTAGGTCTATTAAATGTTTCACAAAACTTTTTAGTGCTAGTTGTTTATACAAAACAGTATCTGAGCTGATTGTTTAAGGACCTTATTTGTTACATACCTTTTGGTTTGGGTTTGTTTCATGTTTGCATTAAGGTATCTCATTGGTTTGCTGCCTTTAAGTATTTTGATTTTGACATTTTCAGTCTAGTTTGTGTTGCTTTCAGACCTGAAAACGATTTTAAGAAATTAAAGTCCAGTTGGTTATAGGTTTGATTTAATATGTTAACTCATCTTCAGAGCTGGAGATGAATTCTGGGACTAGTTTTCCTGTTTCATCCTTTTGGCCTTGTCCTTTGTCCTCTGTTTCCTGCAGCATGGTGCATGGCTCTGTACACAGGCAGATGTGGTCTGTTTGAGAGAGGGGCACATTTCATCCCTAGAAACTCTGCTGTCTCCAATATGGCTCTGTGCTTTTCTCCCTTGGAGGAACTCTTGCCCTTTACTCTCATGTTTAAATCTGCTTTGAACTGCCTTTATATTAGCTATTCCTAAACTCCTATCAGTAACTGAAACCAGGAATCTTAGTTTAGTTTGAATGGAGGTCTCTGAGACCTGGAAGACCTCTGCCAGGCTCCTGGAGATGGCCACATGGCAAAGGTGCTTTTGTTTCTCTGGCTAGAGGACATGTAGGTTAGACATAGTAGCAAATGGCTTCTTCTGGGGTACCTTGTAAGAACTGATCCCCAAGATGGCTGGAGCTGGTCTTGCTTCCAGAACAGCCTGAGACAAAAAGAGACGACTACAATGTGTTCAGAATAACTACTTGTAAAAATTACCATGTACTTTTATGCATCCACTGAACAGCCTCTAGACATCTCTGAGAATTAGCTCATAACTGTTTGCTACAGTGTGTCTTCTTAGACTCTGGCAGTGATATGATTTTGTACTTATTTCCTTAAGTGTTCCCCATGACACACACACCTTTTCCTCATAGGAAGCAAAAGACCACCCTGAGCCTGAGCTCTTGCTGTCACAGACCACCAGTCCTGCAGACTTGGCATACCGGCTCCTCTGACCCTGTGTGCTGTGCTCTTGTGCTCTCACCTCTCATTCTTTCTAAGTTCCTGCATGCTACTGTAGGGAAGAGTTAACTGTAGACAGCTGGAATTGAATCATACTCATGAAAACTGTTTTCTAGTACTCTATGCTTTTGGTATTGTCAATCCTAAATGGTCTTTAATAATAGATTGATTGTGTATTGCCTTATCAAGACTACTTCTCACCATCCCATTCTTTACCCTCTCATTTCATGGAATTGTCTTTAATTAAAACCATTTAAGCATTAGCTTCTTTTAATAATACTGTAACTTCTGGCTATGGTTAGCTTTGGGTGCAAATGAAATATATACTTCTGTTTTCCATAACTTGAGTTTAAAAGCAGTCAGAAATATTTACTGTCTTAAATTGTAAATGAGTTTCTTTTATATACATCTGATCAGGATTTCAGGTAATTGGTCTTTGTCATGACCTTATGTCTAACCACAGTATTTATTGTATGAGACTGTTATGAATGTATAGACTTATGTTTAGCACTAAGGGAACAATTAGTAAATAATGATTTACTAGATATCAAATTGACTTGTAAGTAAATTCTCTTGTAAACTGAAATTGTTAAATTACAATATGGTTCCTATTAAAAATATAAATAGCCGGGTGTGGTGGCACACGCCTTTAATCCCAGCACTTGAGAGAATCCAGGACAGCTGGGGCTATTATATAGAATAAAACATTTTCCAAGTCTATGTAAAAGCATCTCTAAACTTTAAAGGAGACTTGGTCATTGGAAACCTGCTTCAAGGCTTACAAGGGCATGCCAAAGTTTATACAGTATAATACTATTTTTGAGATAATTGGTTCACCTCTATATATGAGACAAAATATTAATTGCTTGGTAAATTTGTTTATAAATGTTATTAAAGGGGTTTATTAAAGTCTGAACAGGGTTATAGCACAGTTTTCTTTAAGTAATTATGCTGGAGGTTATGTTCCAGTTGCTTCTCTTTACCGTGTGTTTATATGCCTTCTTTGATAGACCAATCTCTGAACTACACGAAGAAGATACTTGAACGGTTTTATGTTTTTCTATAAGGTCTACCTGGGAACTTAAAGCACTGTGTATTCATGGGTAATGTTAACTCATTATATTATTTTAATCCATGTACACCACTCTCTGAGTCAAAGAACTACCATCTTCATGATTTCAGCTGTGCCTGCTTACAAAAGGGCATCACAATTGGGCTTGCTGACGGTTATATTCCTTCATTAAAGGGGAGATAAAAAGGGTCCCTCACCTGAGTATCCAGCCATTCTTCCCAGCCAATATATGTAATCCTGCCCTAATTGCAAATGGTCTCCTAAATTTAAAAGGTACTATAATAGTAAAAGATTTATATATAAAAATTAAAATAGTAGAATATTTCTAGGATAGAAGGGATAATGAAATTCATTTTTAGCAAACTTATTAAAGGTTTGAACAGGTTTATGGAGATACAGAGTTTTAATTTTCAGTCCACTCCAGGCTTGTACTGCACACTGGGTTAGAGATTTGCATTAAATGGATACAAACAAGAATTGGGTTACCTATGACTACTGAAAGATGTCTTTTATGTGTCTCTGTATTATGCAAATGTTACTTTTGGCACTTTCTTTTGCCCATAACAAGAATGATTTGGTTCAAGAAAAACTAGGTCTACCGCCTTGAACCAAATGTATGCAATCTAGAAAAACAGTTCTGGTGAAGCTTGGTCTGAATTCTGATCAGTTTACTTCCTGTCTATAGGTATTTGATATGATGCCTCCCTTCCTTCTAAAAACTGTAAATCAGGGTATGGGAAACTAAAAAGGAAAGGAAACTGCTTCTGTTTATAATAAAACAGCTTTCATTTGAGATAGACTTAAAAAATTATTGTTTTAAGGTACCTTTCCTGGGCTGTGCTTAGTTAATCTGTGATGGTAAATCTCTTCCAGTCAATGTTTATTGAGAATGTTTGAGTTCTGTTAAAGCTTTAGCTATATATTACACAGTAATTAAAGGTACGGGGCTGGTGCAACTGACCTTCTTGGATGGTTAATAACCATACTTAAAGGCCCATACTAATCTGGACAAAGGGGTTTAAGGGACAGTTTTGTTTCTTGCCCTGGAAGGTCAACAATGTCCCAGGGGACTATAGGAATCTCTTGATATGTCCTATAGCTGTGATGAGTCACCTGTCCTCTTGTTCAGGGAGGTCATGGAGACCCCACCAAAGGCACTCAAACTAGTGTCCAATCTGCAAAGAGGAGGGTCAACAGAGAGGAAACATTTCATCCATGGTTCCAAGCAAAGCCTGGGTTGAGCAGGACCTTTTGATTTATCTTCAGGTAAATGGAACTGGTAAAATAAAAGGCCTAAGGAGCCAGAGGCTCCTCCTAAGCCCATGTGACCCCTGAGGACCAGATCCTCAACCATCCTTAAAGTAAAAATAAACTGGTTTATATGGGCCAACTGTATGGTCTTAAACACCCAAAAGGAAAGTATAACTAAAAATTAAAGTGATCAGTATATTTCTTTAAGAGTCTAAAGGATTTGCATTTCCCAGACATTAAATTTAAGCCCAGGTAAAATGTTATTTAGACAATTATTTCTCAGTAATGATTTTGTTCTTAACAAGAAAATACTGCTCAGGTGCAAGACTTCAAATCTTGGTCTCCAATACTGTAGTGCCCACCTGCAGCTACTATCGTTCTAAAATGATGGCTAAATTTATTTTCTCTCCCTATCTAGAAGACTGATTCTAGCCACTCCAACAGCCATCAGGGTACCTGAACAAATCCTGAGTTCATTCCTCTCGAGTCCAGCCTTGGCAGCCAAAAGAAAAATGAGAAAAAACTCAATAAATGGATGCTTTGGAAGTCATCATCAAGAAATGTCAATGGACTTTAATTTGGACATTTAAAATTTTCCCTGTTATGATTTTTTTTTCTGGTTTCCTGTCTAGAACTTATAATGCTAACTATTCTTGCTTTTACTTCTCCTTCATATCTCCCAGCCATTGGTCAAAGACTTTCTTTTCTCCCTACAGTTAAAATGTGTGCAATTTGAGAGTTCTTTTAGATAGACCCACAGAAGGGGTCTATCTAAAAGACCCCTATCTAAATTGCCACACCCTGCATCTCTATTCAGCATGGAAGAAGCCAGAGTGGTCTGTATCCCACTTACCTTTTCAAAATAATAAAAAATAAAAGATGAAAATTAGACAGTTTTAAAGACTCCAAAAGAAAAATGACCAGTTTCTTTCTCAACTGAAAGCTGGAAAATTCCTTGGGTCTGTCAATGAGCTTATTTCTAAGACTAAAGATGTCAGAACCGTTAAAAGGAGGTATTCATACTGTTTTTATGTAAATCAAACCTGCAGAGCTAAAAAATACAAGGCAGCTACTAGAAAAAAATAAAGGCCTAAAAAGAGAAAAAAGAGTTTTTCTAAAAAAAAAATACCTAAAAAACTTTGGGTCCCTGATTAGCCTCACTAACAGAACCAGTAATGATGGTTCTATTAGCTTTCCTGTTAAAATCTCGGATAATAAACTTATGATGATACGGAGTCAATATGACTCCCTCCAAACTAGATCAGTAAAAGATGATAAAAGATCAAAGGTTTGATTATTCTCCAACAGGAGTGAGGAATGTGGCAGGCCCCTGACTAAAAAACATCCATCTTACTATCCTGCTTGACCTGACCTATTTATTTTCCAGTTTCTCCGAAATTGCCTACACCCTAGGGGGACCAGGAATTCTTAGAAGCTGCCATTTGTCTGGCCAAGATGAGATAAGCTGCTGCCTAATGCCATATCTGCTTCTGTCCATGCTTGCTTGCTTGCTATGGGGGGTTAATAATAATTTTAAACTTTTACTGACCTATGAAAATATGTGCTTGAGTTTGAACCATGATGACAGGCCCCCTTGTGTTCCTGCTTTTGAGAAATATCTGAGTATGTATAAAAAGTCTTTGCAGACTCCCTTTGGGGCTGCTCTCTGTATTCACTCCCAGAGTGCAGGGACAGCTGGCCATTAATAAATCCTTTCTACCTGGTGGCTGAATTCTTGGCAGTTATCACACTACAACACCTGGGATGTATAAGAAAGGTAGCTGAGATCAGGGGAAGCAAGAAGGTGAGTAGTGTTCCTCCATGATCTCTACTTCAGTTCTTGCCTCCAGGTTCCTACTTGGGGTTCTGACTTGGCTTTGCTTTGTTATAGGCTGTAATTTGTAAGATGAAATAAACCCTTTCTTCCCCAAGTTGCTTTTGGTCAGTGTTTTTCACAGCAACTGAAAGCAAATTAGAGCACCTGGTTTCCATTACAAGACACAACAAAAGTGTCTGTATTCTCTGAGAATTTGTTGAAAAGAAAGAACAATTCGTTCGTTGAATCTTGGAACAGTCTCATGGTCCTCAGGAAGTCCTTCATAGCCAGAAGAGCCAGTATTACAGAATCGGAAGGTTATCTCAGAGGAACACTATAGTCCCAAGTTCATATAAACTGACATCTTCACAAATCACCTCCCTGCCTTCAGTTGCTG
>NW_008349483.1:345836-347458 GCF_000622305.1 Nannospalax galili
AAAATGATTAAGGAGAGGCCTAGAGATTTACACTAAAACAATGGAGAGAATGCCTCCAGGACAAGACCACACCCAGCCAACTCTCCAACTTGTGAAAGGAAAATGTTGTAGGGATTTTCTACAAGAAAACCACTGAAGAGAAAAGCTTTGAAAGTGGACAAAGCCGGCTGGGGTCCATCCCAAACTTGCAGCCAAACTTGCAATGTCGTTCACCCAGTGTTGCTTTAGAGGCATGAAAAATGCAAGAGTGAAGGGGTCATCGCTTCTTCCTCTGGGGTTTCAGAGAGCTGCTGAGGCCAGGCAGAGTGCAGCAGACGAGTATCTGCATAAGGAAGGCCCTGATAGGCCATTGTGTGAAAACGTAAAGGTGAAACCTGGTTGGCAATGAAGACCCCAAGAAGACATTCATGATGCCAGAGCTGTGAGACATCTACCAAGGAGAGCTGCATACAAGGAGTGGTACCGTTTCAAGAGAAAGACGTATGTTGCATGCAGCAAAGTTGGAGAAGTTGAGCCATCTAAGCCCTTTGGAAGTAAAATCCCAGAAGTTGAACATAGAGTACTGGATTTGGTGTTTGCCCTGTTGGCTCTCGGTCTTGTTTTGGTTCAGCATACAAGGAGTGGTACCGTTTCAAGAGAAAGACGTATGTTGCATGCAGCAAAGTTGGAGAAGTTGAGCCATCTAAGCCCTTTGGAAGTAAAATCCCAGAAGTTGAACATAGAGTACTGGATTTGGTGTTTGCCCTGTTGGCTCTCGGTCTTGTTTTGGTTCAGTATTTCCTTGTTATGCCTCTATTCTTCCATTTTGGAATGGGAATAGGTATTCGGTTCCACTGTATGTTGGCAGTATGTAATTTGTCTTATGATTTTACAGTGGTTTACAGTTGAGAGATTTCCCTGAGTCTGAGAAGAGACTTTGGACTACAGACTTTTGAATAGTACTGAGATAAAGACTATGGGGACCTTTAAGGATAGACTAAATACATTTTGCATTTTATATGGTCATGAGCCTATGGTGCCAGAGAGAGGAACGTGATGTTTTGAATAAGAATGTGCCCCATGGACTCCAAGTATTTGAACATTTTGTCCCCAGTTGGTGGTGCTATTTTGAGAGGAATTAGAAGATGTGGTCATGCTGGAGGAAGCACATTATGGAAGTGGGCTTAGAGAGTTCTTAGGACTTGCTGGATCTCCAGTCACTTTCTGCTTCCAGTACCTGCTTGAAGATGTGAGAACTTAGCTTTTGCTCTTGCTCCAGCCACCTCCCACCACCATGCCTCCCCATCATAATGTACTCTTGCCCCTTTGGAAAGGTAAATTCAAATAAACTCTTCCTTTTATAAGTTCCCTTGGTCATGGTGTTTCTATCACAGCAACAGAAAAGTATCTGCTGGCATTTTGACCTACAGCTCCCACTTTTAAGTGGCAAGACAATCCTAAGTGCAGTTGATTGTGTAATGTGTCACTGAAGTTGATGAGTCCCCTGACATTAGCCACACATCAAAATAAACCAGTCCACACCCCAAAATAGAAAAGGCATCCAAAATACAGTCAGCCTCTGTATCCACAGAATCTGTGAATTCAATAAAGCATGGATACAAAAACCTCAGAAAAAAATAGGA
>NW_008349483.1:347607-356983 GCF_000622305.1 Nannospalax galili
AACAGATGAAGTTTTGTGGAGAGGCAGATAAGTTAGACCAAAAAATAGGAGCTTCAAAAGTTTACTGAATAATCACAATAATTAGTAAATGCAACAATCGAACTTTGATAAGTACACCAGGGAAAAGAAATGAAATATAGAAAGTGGACTCATACCAGGCATGGTTATGTATGCCTTTAATCCCAGCACTCAGGAGACAGAGGCAGGTGAATGTCTGTGAGTTTGATGTCAACCTGGTCTACATAATGAGTTCCCAGTCAATCAGGGTTGTACAGTAAGTCTTTCTTCAAAAAAGGCGGAAGCTGACCCAGACTTGTGATATGAATGATCTCCATGATCTCGGAGGAATACACTTAATTTATAAAATGTCTTGAGTTTATCTGAGATAAGAAAGGACACTCCCTGCAGCTATACCAGGACATGGAAAATCCCATGGTGTGGGAGAAGATGGCAAGAAAGATTCACAAAACATCTAGAAAGGCAGATTTGTGAAGAGGCATCTTGCATTTGGTCTTGGGCATAAATTATCTGGAATGCCTTTGAGATAAATTAAATAGGTAGCTCACTATATGCACTGGAGGTCAAAGGAAATGTCTGAGTCAAAGCTATACCTATGGGTATATATAGCTTCTATTTGGTGGTTAAAAATAAGAGTCTCAGATGCTGTTGCCTAGAAAGAAAGCATATGTTGAAATAAAGACCTGGGCTTTGATGAGCTTCAAGGGTAACAGTTTAGTAAGAGATGAGTCCACAAAGTAGATTAAGAAAGGGCAGCAGAGAGGTAGAAGGAATGCCAAATGCAAGAAAAGTGCTAAAAGAAAAATTGTAAGAAAGAGGGCATGGATTTGGAGTGGACTCCTTCTCTGGGGCCAACAGACCAAACCATTATGGGGTTCAATCATAATAACTGAGCTTTGTTTACAGCAGGAAGGCCTGCATCAAATTAATTAACTAAATTTTAACCAACTGACTTGTTGATTGACCATGATGTGGCCAATTAAGTTGTTTTTCTAAGCTTCTTTTTTGTGTGAATGCTGTCTAAGCAGTTGGAAGAACCTTCATTAGTTCTGGGAGTACACTATCTTCAAAGCAATTTTTCTTTGGTCAAATACACTTTGCTAATTGTAGTTAGCTTATAGAATCTTTCTTTTAACTGCTTTTGCATAGTCAATGGGAATTGAAGCAGAGCTCCAGCCATGCACCTGGGAGTAGCAAATAACCAAGCCATAATAGTTCCTGATTAAACTACTCAACTATTTTCCTATGGCAACTGGAAATTGAGGCCAAGTTCCGTTTCAGATTTGGAAGTTTCTCAGGTTTGTGTTCTGAGCTATCTGAGCTTGTTTGAGAAGTTCTGAGGTTTGGAATGGTTTTGCAGATCATTACAGAAACAGGAATGGGTCCTCTGGTAAAGCCTAGGTTTGACTAGGTCAGCACCAAAAAACTGAACTGGGTAAAGTTACAAGAAGGTGAGGAATCATGAGTTCATCTAGATCCAGTGAGTCAACTAAATTGTAACCATCCTGGATATTTGTGATGGTTTGAATTAAACAGTCCCCCATAGGCTCTGAGTATTTGAACACTCAGTCCCCAGTTTGTGGCACTGTTTGGGGAGGGTCATGAAACTTTATGAAGTGTGACCTTGCTGGAGGAAGCCTCATCCCCATTGCCAGTTTCTCTCCTGTGCATACTTGAGGATATGAGTGCTTAGTTTTCTGTTTTGGTCACCGCCTGCTGCTGTGGCTCCCAATCATGGACTCTGCCCCTGGAACCATAAGCCAAATGGACTTTCTCTTCTGGCCTTGGATTTGGTGTTTTATTACAGCAACAGAAAAGTAACTAATACGGAAGCTGATACCAGAAAGAATGGGCTGTTGCTGTGAAGAACCTGATCATATGGATTTGGGGAGCAATGTGGAAGATCTTGGAAGTTTGGACTAGAAAAGTGGTTAGATGCCCTAAGCAGACCATAACAGGTGTTCTAGAAGGAGCCTAGAAGAAAGTTGCACTGAGAACAGTATAGTTTCATAGGGAAATAGGAGTTAAATAGCAACTGGGATATTTTAACAAAGCATCTGGCTACTGTCTGCTTGCCTGAAGCTAAGTAGAAAGCAATGACTTATGGGACTTAAGAGATGGCTCAGTGGTTAAGAACACCGGCTTTTCTTACAGAAGACCCGGGTTCGAATCCCAGCACCCACATGGCAGCTAACAACTGTCTATAACTCCAGTTCCAGGGGACCCGACAGCCTCTTCTATCCTCTGTGGACATTTCACGACATGAGTGCACTCATCTACATGAAGGCAACACACACATACACATAAAAATAATTAAATTTTTTTTTAAAAGAAAGTAATGACGTTTGGTAGAGGAAATTTCAACACTGCTTAATGTAGAAATGGTGACATGGTTATTAGTGGTGAACATTACACAGATCTACAATGATAAATAGCAAGTGTGGTAGAAAGAGATACAGAATGTACAGTTTGGAGAGAAAAAGAGTACTAGGAAGCTAGTTGGAGCCAAGGCATGTGTCGAAGGAGAGGTTCTCTTTTTTAATGTATATTTTTATTGCATTTTTGTGCATTTCATATAATACATCTTAATCAAATTTAGAACTCTCATACTCAACCCCCATTACTCCCCCCACCAGATTTCATGCATTCTGTCATATATGTTTTTTTAATTTTTTATTTTATGTGTATGAGTGTTATGTCTGTATGTAGGTAATGCACCCACGTCATGCAATGCCTACAAAGGACAGAGAGGCTGTTGGATCCCCTGGAACTGGAGTTACGGAAAGTTGTTAGCTGCCATGTGGGTGCTGGGATTCGAACCCGGGTCTTCTGCAAGAACAGTGCTCTTAACCACTGAGCCATCTCTCCAGCCCCTGTCATGTGTGTTAAGGCCTATTGGGTCAAGTATTTGTATCCAGATGTCCCTCGGCACAAGTTCATCCACTGAAGTCAAATCAACCTGTCTATAGTCACTCCCTTTAAGAAGACCTACTCTCCCTCACTTTGAAGTAATCAGTTGCCAATTAGTTCCTGACCTAAGGTTGGGGCCTGCTGCCCATTTCCCCAGTTCTATCTGGTTTTTTTGTCTGATTGAATCAGTGTGGGTTACCATTATTGCAAGTTCATATGAACAAGTTCCCAGAAGCCTGAAAGCCTCTGTTTCCTTATGTTTATGCACCAACCCTGGCCCTTTCAATATTTTCACTCCCTCTTCTGCAATATCTCCTGAGCCATGGGTGGCTGAAGTTTAATATAGGAGTCCTATCCAGGGACACACATTCTGTAGTCTCTTATTCTCTAAAACTTACCCAGTTGTAGCCCTCTTTGTGCATCACACTCTGTTGTATAAAGAAGCTTTGCAGGTGAGAATTAAGGGATGTATTAGTATTCTCTCTATCCACTATGTTCCATAAGCCTTAGGTGTAGAGGTTCCACTGTAGATGTGACAGTTAGGGCTGGGTATCTCTCAGACATATATTCTCCTGTGTGACCAGTTGTGGAAAGGAGAGGCTCTCTTTGATAAGTAGATTAGAACCATTAAGGAAGGGCCTCCAGATTTGCACTTGAACAATGGAAAGAGTGCCCTCAGGGAAAGACCCCACTCAACTAAACTTCCTTCTGAAAGGAAAAGGCCTAAGGCGTTTTCTAGAAAACCATAACATATGAAAACAGCTGCTGGTAATGTGGATGAATTCGTCCATCCCTAGCTGGTAGCTGAATTTAACAGAGTGCTGACTTTAGAGGCATAAAAGATGCAAGACTAGGGGGGTTAATAGGCCTTCCTCTGTGGTTTCAGAGAATTGTAGAGTCCAGGCAGTGAGCAGCAGAGAATTCCCTGCCTACAGAAGGCCCTGATGGGCTAAGAGGCCCTGAGAAGCCTTTGCATGAGACTGTGAAGGTGAAGCCTGGTTGGCAATGGGGACCTTCAAGGTGTTGAAGATACCAGAGTCATGAGAACATCTGCCAAGGAACACTGTATAAAGGGAGTGGAACTAGCCTGAGAGAGATGTACACTTCATGCAGCAAAACTAGAGGGGCTGAGCCATCTAAGCCCTTTGGAAGTAAAGTCCCAGACATCAAACATAGATCTACAGGATTTTGTGTTTGCCTTGCTGGTTTCTGGTCTTGCTTTGGTCTCATGTTTCCTCAGTATGTCCCCATTCCTTCATTTTGGAATGGGACTGTGTATTCAGTTCAATTGTTAGTTGGAAGTATACAATTTGCTTTTAGATTTTTACATGAGTTGCAGTTAAGCGATGACTTTGAGTCTAGGAAGAGACTTAGGCATCTGGACTTTTTTAATAGTGACAAGACTGTTCATGGCTATGGGGATTTTAAGGTTGGACTAAATGCATTTGGCATTAGCATATGGTCATGAGTCTATGGGAGTCAGGGAATTGAATGTGATGGATTGAATGAGAATGTCCCTCATAGTCTCTAAATATGTGAACACTTGGTCCCCAGCTCATGGCACTGTTGAGGATGGTCATGGAAGCTTTAGGAAGTGTAGCCATGCTGGAAGAAGCATGTCACTGTGCAGGTAGCTACTCTACAATGTGACTCGGTTCCGACCCGCAGAAACTGCCATGAAGTACCTGGATTGGGGAGTGGGGATATGGATGAGGCAAGCGACAAGAGAAATGGAGACAAGACAGGGCTCTGATCAAGTCTCATTTATTGAAGCACAAGCATGAGTTTAAATAGAGAATGAGAACAAAGAAGTGAAGAGTGAGTAATCATATCAATCAGAACACAGGGGCCCTGACGCACTCTGAACACAGGGGCCCTGACATACTCTAAGGGAGAAATCTACTGATTAACAGAGAACAAGGCTATTTACTGGAAAAGAGAACAAGGCTGTGGGCCAAGGTTGCGGGCCCTGGCTGCAAGCCAAGGTTTTGGGCCAAGGCTGTTTGGCCCAGGCTGTGAGCCAAGGTTGTGGCCTGAACAGAGAGGTCACCAAACTCAGGTCTGCCAGCAGCCCCAAGAAATGGCTGAGCCTCAGGCTCCCAACAGGTGCCCCTTTTTTACTTTATAGAGTTTTAGGGATCAAAGGGTGCTAAACCCTTGGGGAACTGCGCATGTCTTAGGTTGGAGTATCCTTCCCCAAGGGCTTACCCGTCATTGGATAAGGTAGTAGTATTAGACTACCCTCCTGTCTTAGGTTGCCGTCAAGGGGGGATTCTCACGTACCCATTGTTGACTGTCCAGTTCATCTCTCAAGGGGGATGGCTAGTAGCGCCATCTAGCAACGTGTCCCTATTAACTCGCGATCCATAAGATCAAGGCGATGGTAATGGACCTGTATGGGCTTTGCAGCATGGAGAAACTCTATTTTCTGCTTAATAAAAGCCAACAACCTTTTTATGAACAATGGCCTTAGTATAAGAAGAAGAAGGAGGATAATGAGGGATGGGATCATAGAGGGAATCCAAGAAAGGAGAGGAGAATTCAGCCAACTAGAAGGACTCTGATAAAAATGATGTAGTTTATAACTGATGGTCTGCAGGGTCTGTATATTCTGCTGCACTAATCCCGATTCATTGACGTAGAAACAGCATTCCTCCTGTAGGAAAAGACAAGTTCCCCCTTTTTCAGCAGTAATAAGATCAAGGGCCTTATGATTTTGAAGGGCAACTTGTGCCAAGGAAGTCAGCTGGTGTTGCAAGGATGCAAGGCTGCTGGCTGTGGATTCTATAACTTGTTGTAATTGGGAATTGAATTCCTTAGCAGTATAGAGAGTATGTCCCAAGGCCCCCACAGAAAGGCTGGCAGAAATGGTAAATCCTATCCCAATTGCAAAAGGGATAAACACTCCTCTCTTAATGCATGGGCGGAGTAGCCAGGCGAACTCCTCTGGCGAATGCATATTTAGTTGGGGTACAATAGTAATTAATACACAGGGTCCTGGAGAGGAAATAGTGATCTGTTGATACAGGGACTCATTGCACCAGAAAGACATAAGAGGGGGAGCATAAAGAGGTGAACTGACAGAGCGATTACTGTGACATATGAAGGAGGGGGAGATGTAGATAGCAGTGATATAACAAAGGGAAATATTTTGCACAGGATTACAAAGCAATGGGATTGATGACATAGGAGGAGAAGGTATAGTACCAGAGGTACCAATATTAAGTACAGAAGAGTTATTAACAGGGACAGCGGCTAGCAGGGGCCGAACCAAGGAGGCACATAGCAAACATGATGAAGCATTGATATTAGAAAGATTCATCATCTGTAGAGCAAAATTTAAATAATTGGGCCAAAGAGCAAGATTAAGGGTAGAGTTTGACTGTATGGCAGACTGAAGCTTAGTCTCACTCATGATAATAACCTGTCTCACTTGTTTATCAATGGTAGCAGGGACCAGCTGGCGGGAAATAGATAAAGATCCCACTGGGAGTAAGGTGAACCCATTATTATAAAAACTTTTTCCTCCAACTCCATTCTGCCACCTGACGTCCCAAGGGTCATTTATACGAATTGTAAATTGACCATCATCATTACGATCTGTGAGACACCTGCGTCTATTATCATAAGTGAAACATATATGAGATCTCGATTTAGAGGATAAAATAGACGGGGTGATCGGAATGACGACGGTTGTTTGACAACCCTTCACTGGACAGCGCCAAGGGCAGTGCCAATGGTTTGAATGTTGTTTCCCTCTTTAACCTGGAATTCCCACTGTAACACCATCTGCGACCAAACGGAGCCAATCAGGAGGAGCAGGATGTAACAAGCAGAGGCCATTGTGGTCTGAAAGAGAACAGAGAGAAAAGAAAAAACGTTTCTCAGGGAGTCTCATTTTCCCTGGAACCTTGATTAGTATCTATTTGCTTTATTAAACGTTCAGGACCAGCGGGCTGCATCATGTTGCTGTGAATAAATGCAGACAGATCCTCTGCCCCATATTAATACTGGATCTGGGCCATGCCACGAATTACCCAGAGGGTCTTTCCATTTGACCATGGCATAATGTCGTTTTGATTCTGGATGCCAAAAGCGATCTGCAGCTGACTTACCATGAGCATCTACATTTAGAAAATTTAAAATAAAAAGTACATGATTTAATAAATTCCTGGGGGATCCCCTACTGGGATACCACTCCCCCATTTTTATTTTATTTAATGTAGTTTTAATAAGCAAATGAGCTCTTTCAACTATGCCTTGTCCCTGTGGATTATAAGGAATACCAGTGGAGTGGCTAATTTTCCATTTTGACAGGAATGACTGGAATTGTACAGAGGTGCAAGCTGGCCCATTAACAGTTTTTAGGGTCCATGGCACTCCCATTACCAGCATTGTTGATTTGACTCCCTTAATGGCATGTGAGGCCTTTTCACTGGTTTGAGCGATAGTGCAAAGAAAGGAGGAGTAGGTGTCAACAATGACATGGACATAGTAAGATTACCAAAGGAGTTATAATGGGTGACATCCAGAAGCACAGAGAAGTCCAATGAAAGTATCAATGCAAACATGAATATATTTAAACTTGCCAAAATCATTGTAATGAGATACATCCATTTGCCAAAGCATGTTAGGGACAAGTCCTCTAGGATTGACTCCTAGATGGGGAACAGGGAGGAAAGTGACACAAGTCTTACATTCTTTAACTATTTGTCTAGCTTGTTCTCTGGTGAGTTTAAACATTAATCATAAGGAAGCCGCATTGAGATGATGTAACTCATGAGCCTGTTGAGCTTGAGCAATGTTAGAAGGAGTAGCGATAGCAACAAGTTTGGTGGCTGCATCAGCGACCTGATTGTCGGCCATTAAAGGCCCAGGAAGATTAGAATGTGCTCGAATGTGGCCTAAAAAGAATGGGGCTGTCCGCTGGCAAATGAGGTGCTGGCATTGATGAAAAAGATCTGCAGCTTCAGAAATATGTCCAATTATAGGAACAGTTTCTAAAAGAGGTATAGCACGAGAGATATATGCAATGTCAGTGTATATATTAAGGGGTGTATCAGGGAACACAGAGAAAATTGATATGATGGCAGACAGTTCCACCAGTTGTGCAGAGGTTTTGTTGGTCTGAAACTGCACAACCTGATTGTTCCAAGTGTAGGCTGCCATTCCATTGGAGGAACCATCCGTAAAGACCAGCAAGGCAGTAGGTAAAGGCTGATGGCTAGTAATGCATGGAAAAATGAAAGTGTGCAGGTTAAAAAATTGAATAAGCTTGTCAGGTGGGTAATGGTTATTTAAAACCCCCAGAAAATTAGCACAAGGTATTAGCCAAGTCTCTGAGTTTTGAAGTAATCTATGATCTTTTGTATAAGGCTGTACAATATGAAGAGGTTCTAAACCAAAATATTTATGACTGTGGTCCCGACCAATAATCATTAAGTCAGCCACTGCATCATGATATGGAAGCAATACCCTTTTGGGGGATGCAGGTGAATGTACCCACATAATAGGATGGTTGGGCTCCTGCCAAAGAAGACCTGTAGGTGATAATTGAGTATTAAAAATCATGAGCCATAAAGGCTTGCAATAATCTATATTAGTAACAAATTGATTAGCAATTGCTTCCTCAACTCTACATATGGTGACTCTGGCCTCCTCAGTAAGCTCCCTGGGTGAGGTTGGATTTGCATCCCCTTTAAGGATATCAGAAAGGGGCTTTAAGTCCCCAGTAGTCAATTTCAAATAAGGACATAGCCAATTAATATCACCTGATAGCTTTTGGAAATCATTCAAGGTTTGTAGTTTATCTAGTCTAAGGATAGCTTTTTGATTAGTTATTTTTTGCCCATCAATCTGAAAACCTAAATAAGAGTAAGGATCCTGCGTTTGCACCTTTTCAGGGGCAATTTGTAAGCCTGCATTTAATAAATCAGATTTTAACTGAGCATAACATTGTAACACCACTTCCCCTGATGCACCCGCTATCAAAATATCATCCATATAATAAATTATATACATGGATGGCTAAATATTTCTAGTATTTTGGAGAGTTGCTGCCACAAACTTCTGACAAAGGGTAGGGCTATTGGCCATTCCTTGAGGCAAAACCTTCCACTGGTATCTCTTCATAGGTTCTCTAAAGTTAATAGAAGGAAGACTAAAGGTAAAGTGTTTGCGATCCTCAGGATATAAGGGAATAGTGAAAAAACAATCCTTAAGATCTACTATTATCTTAAAGTATCCTTGTGGTATGGCAACTGGAGAAGGCAAGCCTGGCTGTAAAGTTCCCATGAGGACCATAGTAGCATTGACTGCTCTCAAGTCTTGCAATAATCTCCATTTTCCTGACCTCTTTTTAATAACAAATATAGGTGTATTCCACGGAGAAGAAGTGTCTTCAATGTGCCCTGCTTCAAGTTGTTCCTGCACCAAATGAGTGGCTGCT
>NW_008349483.1:361850-364030 GCF_000622305.1 Nannospalax galili
AGATGACCAAACCACAATGTTATTTCCAGTGACTACTAGTACAAAAAAGGTGCCTATACTAAAAAGGATGACCAGTGAACTGGCACCCAACTTCAATACTCCATCTACTCCAAGAACTTTTCAGGAAGGCGGGCGCTATGATGAAACGAGGGCTTACACCCCACTAGAAATAAGTACTTTAAGACAAGATTACGCCCAAAATGGCAAAACAGATGCAGAATTTATGGCCAGACTGTGGGAAAAAGGCGCAGACACAGTAATGATATCAGAAATGGAAATGTGCAAACTTAAAAATATAGTTGAAAATCCCGCAGTACTAGAAGCTCTAGAGCATGTACTAGAAACGTGTAAAGGTGATGTACATCCGCTATTAGATTGGCTCTCAGCTGCTTGGAGACTAGCATTTCCAGCCCTGGACATCTCACAATTTGATGCAGCCGGGGGATGGACAGATTACACACAGCAATCAAAATATTAAGAAAGTTAGGAATACTTTATTTCATATATAACGCAGTTCCCAACTCCTCAAGCGGCACCATTTTTACCACAATTCAGAAAATTATTACTTAAAGGAGCACCGAAACACCTAAGAATGAGTTTGGCAGGACCCTTACAACCATTAGCAACAATTGCAGATGCAATTGATTTCTTTAAGAATTATAGAGATTTGGACAAAGACCATGTAGTATCCTTCCAAGTTCAAAGGAAACCAGGAAAAAAAGTGGAAATTCAGACCATTTGGAAATAATAGACCTAGATTATCAATTAGGAACTTAGGCCCAAGAAGACCTTTTCAAAGAATAATAGGAAGACCTATAAGAACAACCCTGGGAAACAGACAAATTAGGAGAAACTTCCAAAGGAAGAGACCAAATTTTAACCAAACAAGACCAAGACCTTTATTTAGGAATCAAAGATTCAGAAATATTTCATTAAACAGAAAACCTTTTTTAGTACAAGACCTTGGGCATCCCCATTGGCAAATTGAAACAGATTCAGGAAGTAATCACAGTTAAAGATAATGCAAGACAAGATATAAGAGCGTTTGTAGCCTTGCCAATTCGAACAAAGAAAGGAGAAAAAATATGCAAATGGCTTTTAGATAAAGGAAGTGAGATCTCAATATGTACGGAATTTACTGATAACTTTAAAGATACTAAACAAATAGAAATACAAGGTGTAAATAGCACTAAAAGAGTACCCATGATTAAGATACTGTTAAGAGTATATGACAAAAATCCATAAGATAGAAATGGTATCATTCCAGGCACCATGTAATGTTCTAGGAATAAAAGAAATAATAAGAATCTTCCCTGACTTCTTGAGAATAAAGAAATTAAGGAAAGACTACTGCAACCTAGCACAAGTAAAAATGGAACCAGTAATATTACCTAAAACTGCACCATCATTTACTAACAAATACCCCATAAAAAGAGGAATCAAGGAAATAACCGAGACAGTACAAGAATTGTTAAGAAATGATATTATAGAAAGGACTCAATCATTTAATTATAATAGCCCCATATGGCCGGTGTTAAAACCCAATGGAGAGCCTGCACTACTATCCTCAGGCCTCTTGGGGTAAGTCTATAGCGCGGCCCTCCATGCCGAGACTCCCTAAGCCACATTCACCCTTCCATCCCTCCCGCCGTTTTATACTCCTAGTTTGGGCCCTGCGCCATTCCTAGTCTTGGGGCCCCAGATACCTGGGGAACCAATACTGCTTCTTGATCCTTCTCACCCAGACCAACTCAGTCCCTTTCTTGGGCCCCAGGAGCACCGCTTCTGGTCCTGGCCCCGCCCTCACCTCTCTCTGCTTCCCAGGGCCTGCACCACTGGCTAACTCTCGTAGCCTGCACTACTGTCCTCAGACCTCTTGGGGTAAGTCTATAGCGCAGTCCTCCTCACCGGGACTCCCTAAGCCACATTCACTCTCCCATCCCCCCCACCATTCTATACTCCTAGTTTGGGCCCTCTGCCATTCCTAGTCTTGGGGCCCCAGACACCTGGGGAACGAATACTGCTTCCTGACCCTTCTCACCCAGACCAACTCAGTGCCTTTCTTGGGCCCCAGGAGCACAGCTTCTGTTCCTGGCCCCACCCTCACCTCCCTCTACTTCCCTGCTCCTGGAACACCCGCCAGCCTCTTTCTGGGGCTAACAGCCTCTTTCTGGGGCTCT
>NW_008349483.1:368337-370977 GCF_000622305.1 Nannospalax galili
ACAAGAATTGTTGAAAAATGATATTATAGAAAGGACTCAATCGTTTAATTATAATAGTCCTGTATGGCCAGTGTTAAAACCCAATGGAAAATATAGATTTACAGTAGACTATAGAAGAGTTAATGAAAACACTGAAAAATTTCCTGCTCAGCTACCAGATATAGAGGACATTTTTCTGAGAATAAAACAAAAGGCACCTAAATTTTTTGCAACAATTGATTTCTTTGGTATACCATTACATCCAAATTCCAGAGAACTAACAACATTCTCATGACAAGGAACACTACCCCAAGGATATTTGAATAGTCCAATAATTTCACATAGTGCACTCCAGTTAACACTTAAAGACTTCCACATCCCTGAAGGCTTAGAAATTATGACCTATGTAGACGATATTTTGAAAATGGGACAATCCCTAGAAATAGTAAGAAAAACTCAAGAAAAAGTAGTAGAACATCTAACTAAGAAAGGATGGACAATAAATAGGATAAAAGAGGGAAACCTGGAACTGAAATAAAATTTTTAGGAGTACATTGGAGCACTACAGGTCCAAAAATCCCAGACCAAGTAATTGATAATTTAAAGGGACTCCAAATACCTACAAATAAAATGTCCCTAGAAATAGTGAGAAAAACTCAAGAAAAAGTAGTAGAACATCTAACTAAAAAAGGATGGACAATAAATAGGATAAAATAGGGAAACCTGGAACTGAAATAAAATTTTTAGGAGTACATTGGAGCACTACAGGTCCAAAAATCCCAGACCAAGTAATTGATAATTTAAAGGGACTCCAAATACCTACAAATAAAATGGAAGTCCAACATCTAATTGGACTATTTTCATACTGGAGGCAGCATATTTCATACTTACAAGTTCTATTACAACCCCTATCTAAGGTAACCAGGAAAGCATAAGATTTTACTTGGGGTAAAGAACAAGAACAAGCTGTAAGTGTCACGTTAGAATATGTAGCACAATTTCGCAACCTACATTATGTACAACCAGAAGACATAAATATTATTGATCTTTTACACATGCATGGTTATGGAAATTGGAACATATTTGCCAAATGAAACAATTTGACAGTACCAGTCAGATTCTATTGCAAAATATTCCCTTGGTCAGAACAAAAATATTCATTATTTGAGAGGCAAATTTGGACAGCCTATGAGGCAATTAGAACAGTCCAATCCCTCTTAAGAAATAACAAAGTGATCATTAGAACTAATATACCAATTATAGATTGGATAAAAGCACCTGGAATAGCATGGGCTGGACTACCCATGGAAGGAAAAGTACTCATGTGGAAGCGGTTCCTACATGATTTCCTTAGGTTGAATGTAGTGTCTGCACAGGGGTCGGTACCAATGGTCTCGGAGTCGATACTTCAGTCCAACAGCCCCATGATTCCAAATGGGATTGAATTCCCCAAGACCACCCCTCCCCTAAAACAGGTACCGGTGGGGCATTGGGGGACACAAGCATACAACCCCTCCATGATCAATGCTTGGTTCACGGATGGATCAGCAACTTCCAGAAATGGAAAGATCCGTTGGAAAGCAGCAGCATTTAGACCATCTGATGGGAAAATATTGCAAGAATCTGGTACTGGATAATCTGCACAACATGTAGAAGTCATAGCAGCTAAATTAGCAGTACAACAATCTTTTGAGGAAAAACAGAAAGTGTGCTACATCTTCACAGACTCTTGGTGTGTAGCCAATGGCATAGCTATATGGTCTGGTAAATGGAAGAACAATAATTGGAAATTCAATGGAAAAGACATATGGAGTAAAGACGCATGGGAAGCCTTAGATATGTCCTAACAGGTAAAACTGATTGTATTCCATGTAGATGCTCGTACTAATAAGAAAGATGACATGCATAAACATAATGATACAGTAGATAAATTAACTGCAGCACAGATTAAGTTAAAAGGAGAATGGAAAAGTAAATTAGAAAATAATAAACTAAAACAAACTGGACACTGGAAAACTGAAATACCAAACGTTACAGAAATCAAATTCAGTACCGAAGAAATACTTAAACTACACAAAGAATTAGGTCACATTGGAACACATGCAATGAAACAATGGTTTGACAAATGCACTATTGAAGTCAAATGGGAAATTATTAAAAATGCTATTAAAAAATGTACAGAGTGCCCTGCACAAAACCTAAGATTTAATCACAATTATCATGGGAACATAGGACATAGAATTAGATTTAATAATATTGTACAGATGGACTTTATAGGACCACTAACAGATTTTAAGAACAAATATGCATGCACAGTTGTAGATATCACTACAGGTTTGGGATATGCTAAAGCATCTCCCAAACCAGATCAGGCAGCCAACTATCAATGCACTATGGACATGGTGTAACCTTAATGGGACACCACTTATTGTACAATCAGATCAAGGTACACACTTTACAGGACAAAGAATCAAACACTTTGCAAAAGTCATGAACATTATGTGGGAATATCATAAGGCATACACTCCCACAGCAGCAGGTAGCATAGAAAGATACAATGGCCTTCTAAAACAAAAATTCAAACATCTTTGAGGAACAAATATCGAAGAGGCTCTTAATATAGCTCTAAATGAGTTAAACAATAGACCAAGAATTAATAGA
>NW_008349483.1:371115-372032 GCF_000622305.1 Nannospalax galili
TCATTACTGAAGGAACAGGAAATACTGTGTGGGTAACAGAAGGTAAAGGAGACTTACAATTATCTAGACTAGAAGACTTAGCATGATAACATGCATCCATACATGTTTTTAAGAATATTAGTGAAAACAATATTACTAATTGGACTCATTCTCTACATTATTGTACCATCACTTGATTACTTCTATCCAACCATTTGTAAGAGCATATTTAACAAAGGCAATCAGGAAAACAGCACTGCACAATGAATAGGTCATTTCTTTAACTTTACAATTTGTTGGACACACCTGATTAAATAGATGTGTCACATGGACTTTATCACACCATTTTTAGTGACCTTAATTGGAATGCCTTGTGGGATATGGATTTACAAATATTTATCATATTCTTACTCATTAAATCATCGTACTCAGATCCCGATAGTGGTACTGGTCCAGACTCCCCTACCAAAACCACTACGACAAGTACTACCGCCACTACCATCGAACATCTACACTTTAACACACAAAGACACAATAAAAGAGATATAGTCCGGCTACAAATACAACCAAAATGGCCACAATACTATTCAGCAGAGAGGCGCTGGATGCAATATTTTTTTACAATCATACAGCTTTTGGCAGAAATATGCATATTGTTTCGAATACCACTGGTTTGAGGGGTGTCATGAATTTGGGAAAGTAACAATGCCATAAACCCCATTTAAAAGGTATATGATGGACATGAATTATAATGAAACAAACATTCATGACGAAAATCCGTTAAAATGTCATTTAATAGAATTATGGACAAATACTACAGATACCTATGCCATTATCAACAATCATTGGTCAAAGCCCAAACCAAGAACCCATATGTATCTAAAACTAAATTCCACTAAACATCATAACAAACATATTACATACACCTCAGAATTGGA
>NW_008349483.1:372241-372835 GCF_000622305.1 Nannospalax galili
CCCTCCAATGCCATAAAAACTCAAAAAAAATTAAATGGCGTTGATATTAGAGTCAAATCAGAGACTATTGATACTCTTCATTTTGATGAAACTGATACTACATTACTATGCATAGCAGACTTCCCAAATTTACAGTTTTATGGATCATTAATACCCATTAATAGAAAGTATGGAGCACTCAGAATACACATGGATGGACCTGATTTTACTGAAATAAAAGCTCTTTTACAGCTAGGAGTAGAACATTGGAGATTTCCAATAGCACTAACAGACACTTTAGTACAACCCTTTCTTACTCCTATGAGAGCTAGTGAAAATGAACTTTTAAAGACTGACTGCACACATGATTTACGTACTCATCAATGTTACTTAACAACTTTGGTAAAAACATAACATTATAATAATTCAAGCATAGCATATGTTTGTTATCCTTATAAGATTTTAGAGAAGAAATTTAATATTACAGCAGCAAACACCACTGGTATGGATTCCAGATGGGGACCATTATATATTTCACATACACCACGTGATTTATCCACATTAAAGTTACCACAGGCTCTTAGTAATACCCTGTATGCAGCTAAAAGCATGTTC
>NW_008349483.1:372938-374377 GCF_000622305.1 Nannospalax galili
AGTTACCATATATGAAGCTACAGATTATAATATTTTAGAAAAATTAACTATTGAATATGATAAAGAATCAGCATGTAACCATTCTTATACAAACAATATTTTGACAGTTAATGGAACCAAATATGATGTTTCTGACCTTAATATACAGACACATTCTTGGATCATCTTCAAAAATTATGAAGTACCAAAAAGAGCTTGTAATTGTGTTACCTTTAGTGAGAAATGTGGAAAAACAATGAGAGTCAATTCTCTCAATTCAGAATATAGAGATTTTTACACTCTAATTGTAAAACAAATTAATATGGATAAGTTAAGATATATGGGCAATACTATGATCGGAGTTACACAAACAGACATGTGCTTTCATCATTCAAATACTACAGACTTCCCAGTCCCTTGGGACTATAACATTAAAATGAAAAAATGATACCTGGCATGTAAGGAATAAAACAGGACATATATTATATAATTATACCCTATATAGAGTAGGTGAAGTAAGCTATACTATCCTAAATGCTACAGTCACTCCAAACTTACTAAATACTAAGGATCAACCTGTAGCATTAACCCTTTCTCAGATAAATTATCAATATGAAAACCACTTTCAGAAATCTGCTCAATGGTTCCAAAATATGAACATAAGAGAACAAGGTATTAGCATTTTATCACATACAGGACTACCATACTATTTTTATTATATACTACCACATCCACAATACATGGACTGGCAACATTCAGAATAGACTGCTCACAGACCTAGAGGAGAATTAAATTCCCACACAGGACAATGGGACAATATCTACATAGTTCCCCTGACTAGATCAGACTTCCTAGTAAATGACACTAGCACCACACCCCTTCTAATATACAGAGGAAAAATACCACACTCATTAAACCTAACTGAGGATGATAATGAAAAGACCGACAAGATAGTATGGATCACTGCACATTACCCAAGAAGCCTATTAATACCACCTAAAAATATTACTCCAACTAGTTTCAAAGCTCCATTCTTACTTCCAGACTTATCAACACCAGTACAAGTTATACTGCACCCAACAATACGACTAGTAGAACTTAAAATAGATTTACACGTACTGCAACCACTGGTACAATACTGTGGAACAGAACAAATTCCAGAATTATCATACACCACACCAATTAGGACAGGAAGAAGAAAGTTATTACAACTATTTGCAGCAGGAGCATTTGTTGCTGGCACAGCCTTAGGAGGTTTAATAGGAGGAGGAGTAGCAACAGCATTAGTTGAACCTATTAAAGCTGAAATAAGACATATTCAAACAGTAAATCAAAAAGCAGCCCAGGCAATATCAGCAGTATCTGATAGCTTAGATGCACTACACACTATAGTAAACCATATGAGAGCAGGATCAGCACTTCTGAAAGATTATTATAAAACAAAATTTGACAAAACTATT
>NW_008349483.1:374740-375095 GCF_000622305.1 Nannospalax galili
TAATGGAACCGAGGCTTATATCCCAACAAGAGATACAGTAATGTTACGTGCAAATGTATATGTCTTTCCACATATACCTACATACAAAATGGAAGAAACTAACCTAGCATCTACTACTCTTAGAGAAGGAATCGAAGAATTAGGAGAATATAGCTTTACAGTTTGTAGCAGGAGAGCAAATGAAACTATTACAGTAGTAAATTTAAATACTACATCTTATGACTTTGAATCCTACTCCATACTTCAAGAGGAACCAGGTTGCATTGCAATTACCAATGCTTCCTTTATTTCTCACCCTAGATTAGGACATAGGGCTTCTACAGTGTACTTCGAACATAAATTATATATTATACAA
>NW_008349483.1:375266-379574 GCF_000622305.1 Nannospalax galili
ATAAATAAAGATTGGGTAAACAATATTAAACAATGTGGACTTTGGACTACTTAGCAAGATTAGCAAGATTTGATTTCCTATGTGCACCAATACATCATTTGTTTACATGGTGGAAAAAGACCCTATGGATGATAATATATATTATATTAGCCTTAGTAATACTTAGACAACTTCTTAAGTTCAGACATACTATCACAAGATGCCTAGGACTTTTGTTTGGAATGTGCTATAGGATCACATTAGGAAGAAAATGAACTCAAGAATAAGAATGGGATCTTCCAGAAGAGAAAATGACCTTCTAATCCCAGATGGACCCAGGAGACTTTTTCACATAGCATATACTAAACATTTTGCACCGCTATGTGATATATTTAATAGAATGAACATTATTCCCAACTCAGAACATTGACACTTTTGCAATGTACCAATGGCATCACTTTGGCTTTCAGGACTGCCTGAATTACACTTACTACACAGCTTATCTTTCATATATGTTCACATGAACTAAGACCTAATATTAGGAGCAATATAGAATGTGTAAACCACTGGATAGCATCATTACTCTCATGTTACATATCCAAAGGAACCCATAGACATTACCACTCAATGAGAGGATTAATGTCACATAACCCACAGCAGTGCATAACACTGTTAGAAGGAGACTTCTAGCTCACCACATTCACTAGAAGCCTTCGCAACTAGAATATTCTATAAGGAATTTATTATAGAATGCATTATGCAACTTGTATGCTTCAAAAATTGGTTCACATAATTTAGAAGATATAAACTTAGGCATAGATTTAGAAGAAATAACTGTTTTAGAGATGCTGAATACTCATATAATATATTTAGCGATAGATTCGACTAAAGCTTTGTAAATCCCCAGCCTGGGAGCTTAAAATGATACCTTTTATGTTGACTACATTTCAGGTATCAGGGGATGGAATGTACTGTATTAGAATAGAGAATTAAGAATTTAAGAATTGTATTGAATGTAATAGTATTAAGAAACTAAGAATCAAAAAAGAACTCTAGCAAAAGTATGTAAACAAATCCAAAGTGTGTACATTAAAGATAAGAGCATTACTTAGTAGCCCTAGAATGTAACCTAGCAACCTGAGTGTAACTGTGTGATTAGCCAAATAACGTAAGCAACTGATAAACATATGTTTGCCAAGTCATGCATAAGGACTATAAAAACCCAGAGGAAGATCAGTTCGGAGGTGCACATATGAGCTGAACTCCCGTCAACTGTGCAGCCTCATCTTCTGACTGATCCCATCTCTGGACCACGAGAGCGAGAGGAACTTCACGTCGCGAACATCTGAACCTGACTCGACCCTCGACCGCGAGACAACCAAGCTGAGCTGAGACGACGTCACTTGGGCATTGGCCCTGGGACTGGTACTCTTATTTGTCATTGTGTTATGTGTGAAATTTGTTTATGATTCCCCAAATAAATGCATTGAAAGACATTGGCTCTAGAAATATTTATCCTCCCTCGCATAACGAGGTGATGCTCAACTAAGCCTTAATAACTCCACTCACGACAACTTCTGATTTGTTCTTCATTCTAAAGTGACCACATGGAATAACTCTTATTTCTCTATTTTTCACTGATACTCTTCTCTGTAATTGGATTATGGAAAACAGGTGGCTGAGCATAGGTTCTTAGTACCATTAGGGCTTAAGCTCTGACCCTAGCAACTCCAGTAACAGTGTGGAACTTTATCTAGGGGTGGTTTATGCTGTGAACACATAAACTTCAAGTGTTACCAGGTATATATATAGTTTTTGGTGTTTCCTGTGTCAGACAGGATTAGTCTGGGTTCACCGAGCTTCTCTCTTTGGACCACCATTCAACTTCATGTGTACAAATTCCTATAACCTGAGGCTTTTTCTGCCCTATTTGATAATGGACTCTTCCCTGAGCCTGTTAGTTAAAGGAAAACGGGCTATACTGGGAAGCTGCTCCTTGATAGTTGAGATCTATCTTAGTGAAGAAAACTCAGCTATGGAATGAGTCTCCATTTACAGGAGCATCTCCCTTTACACCTGAAGATGGGAAGTCATTATATAAAGACTTTTATCGTGGAGAATATAGAAATATTTAGGCCAATATAACAAGTTTCACTCGTGAGCATTTTGTTTCAATTAGGGTTCCGAATGGTATTACCAGAATTATTAGGGTAAGAGCCAGCTGGAGGAGGAATTCCGTAAACCCTTCTACCCTTAAGCCCATCCTTGGGGTCCTATCATGAGGTTTAGGTTTAAATAGAGGGCATAAGGTATTGTGATAGTTAATCTTTATTATTATCCTTACAGATTTAGAATCGCCATGGAAAGAAACCTCTGGGCATGTCTGTTGGGGATTGTCTAGATCATGTGAATCGAGTTTGGAAGACCCCTCTACTGTGAGTGGCATCATTCTAGGGGCTATGGTCTTGGACTGTAAAAAGGAGAAAATGAGCACTGAGCATTCATTACTCTGTTTTCTGACTGTGGACACAATATGACTAGATGCCTAAAACTTCTGTTTGAATAACTTCAGTATAATGAAATGTACCCTTGAACTGTGAGTCAAAATAAACCCTTTCTTCTTTCAGTTGCCTCTGTTGGGTATTTTTGTCCCAGCCACATGTAAAGTAACTAATTAAAGGCATGTATAACCAAGAAGTTCTGGTAAAGGTGTGTTCCTACCCATGACCCATCACTGTCTCTACTCCAGTCTCTCCTGAAGATGATTTGACAAGTCAGAACTGTGTGAAATCTCTTTCTTGGAGATAAATTCCTTCTCTAGCTGGCACTAGGCTTCAGTTTTTTTCTTTTCCCAGCATGAAATTCCTAGAGGAATTCCAACTCTTTGGGGAACTGCTTCAATAGTCTAATAGCCAAAGAAAGGGGCACAATCACTTCTTTAAACATCATCATTCCTGTTAGGACAGTTATACTTACATTGTCCCTTGTCTTAGAAGGTGATGGGCCTGAAAATCTGAATACAACCTAGCTAGCAATCATTCAAGGAACGAATCCTTTGAGTAAGGGATCAAGAAAAGGGCAAGGATTCTTTTTGCAAAAAAAATTTATGGAGTTTTTGTAAATGTCATACAACAGTTCTTAATCAAAAGTAGACCTCTTCCCACACTCATGTCCCCCCCTCCACTGGACCTCATATATTTTGCCATACGTTAAGTCCTAGCCAGTCAAGCATTTGTACCCAGATGTCCTTTAGTGAAAATTCATCCACTGGAGTCTAGTCAGCCTATCTAGTGATCGTTGGGAAGGCCTACTCTCCCTCACCCAGCAGTAATCAGTCTCCAACAGTTCACAGACTAAGACTGACCCACCACCCATTTCCCTCGCTGTACTCTGGGCCCTTGTCTGATTGAGTTGGCATGGGTCCTGGGCTCAATGCCATCATTGCCACAAGTTCACATACACAAGCTTCCAGTGGCCTGAAAGCCTCTGCTTCCCTATGTTCACAGGCCAGCCCTGGCTCTTACAAGCTTTCTGCCCCCACTTCTACAATGGTCCCTAAGTCATGGGTGAGAGAAGTTTGATATAGGAGTCCTATACAGGGGCACACACTCTGCAGTTTCTTATTCTTTAAAACTTGGCCAGTTGTGGCCTTCTGTGTTTTATTCTTTAATTATTTTATTTTTTTAAGTTTTTTATTGAGCTTTTGTAGTTAGGCCCTCTCCCACATTTATGCCCCCCATCCCCCCATCAGATCTCATGTATTCTGCCATACACATTAAGTCCCATCCAGCCAAGCATTTGTGTACAGATGTCCTTCAATTCCCAGTCTAGGACCAGCTTGCCACCCATTTCTTATTTCTCTCTTCACCTCTGGGCCCTTGTTTAATTGAGTTGGCATGGGTCCTGTGCTCAATGCCACCATTGCCACAAGTTCATATGTGCAAGGTTCTAGTGTCTTGAAAAACCTCTGCGTCCATGTGTTCATGAACCAGCCTTGGCTCTTACAATCTTTCCATCCCCTCTTCCACAATGGTCCCTGAGCTGTGGGTGGGTGAGGTTCAATATGGGAATCCCATCCAAGGATACATGCCCTGCAGGCTCTTATTCTTTAAAGCTTGGCTGGTTGTGGCCTTCTGTGTGCATCATGCTCTGTTGTGTAAAGAAGCTTCACTGGTGTTCCTCTATGTTCCATGAGCCTTAGGTGTAGAGGTTCAACTGTAGATGTGTCACCTAGTACTTGGCATCTCTCAGACGTATATTTTCTGTGTCTGACCAGTTTTGGAATTCTGCAGCCTCCATCTGTTGCAAAAAGAAGTTTCTTTGATGAGT
>NW_008349483.1:379647-392473 GCF_000622305.1 Nannospalax galili
TTAGAGATATGAAAGAGATAGGGTTTTCTCTATAACGATGAAAGCTAGACTTCAGGTGGCAGGCTTCCAGTATCCTTTGATTTAACTCCTTTGCTGACCAGAGTAAGATTGTCAGGAAGGTAAAGAAAATAACCATGTACTGGGTATTTCTAAAGAGAGGAATGGATCCTGTTATAGTTTGAATTGGGAATGTCCCTCACAGGCTAATGTGTTGACACTTGTCCTTGTCCATGGCTGGTGATGCTATTTGTTTAGGCTATGCTACCTTTAGGAGCTAGGGCCTACCTGGCAAGAAATAAGACACTAGACGCAAGCCTTGAAGGTTCCATCCAGCTCCTGCCTCACCCTCTGCTTCCCATTCCAGTCTTTTCCACATGTTCCTGCTACCCAACCTTCTGTATCCTGATAGAACAAAACCCACAAACTGTGAGCCAATACAAATGTTTCCTCACTTAAGTTGTTTTGTTGGGTACCGTGCTCATAGTGACACTAAAGCTATGGAATGCAGACTCCTCCAAGAATGGATGATGGTTTGTGGTGATACCTTCTGCATGAGTTTGGTTAACTACCTCTCCTTGGATGAATTTGTTTCTAAGAGATTAAAGTTGAATTCTTTTGGAGGGTCTGTCTTTAAGATATACAGGGAATTGAGAATGCTTTGCTCTGTCTATCTAATGGTAATTAATATGCTGATGAAACATTTTGGGGTAATGAATTTCATGAATTCCTTCAATAGCAATTGCTTAAAAGGCAATTCAGGGGGCTGGAGAGATGGCACAGCAATTAAGAGCACTGGCTGCTCTTGCAGAGGACCCAGGTTTGAATTTCAGCACCCACATGGCAGCTAATAATTGTCTATAATTTCAGCTCTAGGGAATCTAATGCCATCTTCTGTCCTCCTTGGGCATGTCACTGCACGGGCACACTTACACACATGCAGGCATAATACTCATACACAGGAGCTGAAGAGATGGCTCAGAGGTTAAGAACACTGGTTGTTCTTGCAGAAGACCCGGGTTTGAATCTTAGCACCCACATGTCAGCTAACAACTGTCCATAACTCCAGTCCCAGGGGATTCGACAGCCTCTTCTGACCTCCGTGGGCATTGCATGACACGGGTGTACTTACCTACATGCAGGCAATACATGCATACACATAAAATAAAAAAAAAATACTCATACACATAAAAATAAATAAACAAAAAATTATAAAGGCAATTTAAACATAATTAAGAATAAATAAATTATGTAAATGTAAATGGGTGGTTTGGATGAACTTGTCAGGAGTCTTTAGAACTTGGCATGATGTTGTGGTGAAGTGAGTGATAAATGTTTATGAAGTGTCTAAGTTATTTTAAATGATTAAAAATATTACAACTTTTTACTGGTTTAATGTGATTCTGAATTCCTCACTACTCATACTGATTGGGAGAGGCTAGTAAGTAATTATTTAAAAATGACTGTTTACTGTCTTGATTTGAAAAAAAAATTAGGTAATAAATGACAGGTTGATTGAGATAGACAATTAACAGGTGGCATTTAACAGATATTTGAACATCTTGTGAACAACACATTCTCTAAGGCCTGGGGACAAAAGGACAAATGAGGCAGATGTATTTCCTTCCCCTATCTATATGCATGATTGCATGATATAATGATGAAAATTAATAATCATCAGTACAGTGAAGACATACATCAGTTCTAAACTGCTTCTCAGTTTCACTAGAAATTAAAATTACTAAGTGTTAAATTTTAGTATATGATAATTAAAGCTAAAATTACCCTTTATGCAAGGAAAACAATACATATTTCAGTAAGTATAGCTATAGGGCATGAGAGACAAATTTATTATTTTTATGTTATTACTTTATTTTATGTGCATGAGTGTATGTGTATGTATGTATGTATGTATGTGTATGTAAGTGCACCTGTGTTGTACAATGCCCAGTGCATGAGTGTATGTGTATGTATGTATGTATGTGTATGTAAGTGCACCTGTGTTGTACAATGCCCATGGAGGTTAGAAGAGAGTGTCAAATCCGCTGAAACTGGAGTTACAGATGATTGTTAGCCACCATGTAGGTGCTGGGACTTGAATGCAGGTCCTCTACAAGAGCAGCCAGTGCTCATAACTGCTGCGCTATCTCTCCAGTCCTGAGAATGTTTTTGAAGGGAAAAAAGAGTAATTTTTATCCAAAGGTAAAATAACTAGTTGTTTCAAGATGAGAGAGGAAAAATAAATGATTAACAAGTGGATAGATAAGAAATTTACATGCTTTATGGAAGATTAAATGAATTTTACATGAGATCAAGGTAGTAAAATTAGAAAGGAATTTTTATGAGTTTATACACAAGTGAAACATTAATGTAAAAAATAAACCTTAGAATTTTATTCTCTGTGTTAAAATGTTTTCTTAGAAAATTGGTCAGTTCTTAATAGGAAATAGGGTTTCATTGGATCTTTTGACTGAGTCCTGTCTACTGAAGAACTGGAATTGATCCCGTGGCTCTATGGCTTTCTGTATTTGCTTTTGAACTATTTTGATCATCACTTCATTTGACTGTTGTTCCCCATGACTTGTGGTTTCTTCACTGGCTTTGAACATTTAGTAATTGGGATAAGCTTCCAACATTCGAATTCCATATTATAGCATTTAACTTTGAACTAACTTTGGGACATTTCAGAAGCCTCTTAGAATATCTGAAAGAGACATATTAGCTAATTAGATTGACCTGACATTTTAAATTTTATGGGAATTATTGTCAGATAAAACGTGATGTTAAATTGTCTTTGAATTGCATTTGTGTGAATATGATGGAGGCAGGAAAATCCCTGGAACCTCATAGGCCAAGCAGCCAAAAGTATGCAGCAGAAAAATAACAAAGGCAAGGAAAGGAACAATACCCAAGCTTGTCTGTCTTCTGACCCCCACATGCATGCTGAGGCATGGATATGCGCCCCCATGTATGAAATTCATAGAAGTCTGGTGACCCTGATATAATGCTATCAATAATAATCCAGCTATTATTCAAAGGTGTTATAAACAATATAAGTAACCAAACTTCCCTGCCAACTGTATCATTATTGCAATAAATCCCTGAAGTATAACATTTTCAACAAGATTCATGGAAAGGACTTTGACAGCATTGAGATTATATTGTTGGACTAGGTAAGAATTCCTAAAACTCTAATGGAAAGACTGGGTCCTTAGCCTGCTTATCTGATGTCTGGAACAACAGGAAATGATTGAATATTGGGAAAATGCTTCAGTGGGTTTTCATGCTGGCTCCGCTAATGCTGAGATTGTTTGGCTATGCAGTTTGAATGATGTCCTTAAGACTTATGACCTATGATACTCTATTTAATAAACGATGCTGTACATTTGAGTTGGAGAAACAAAACTGTTGTTTTAAAGAATATGAACTCATTGCTAAGCATGGTTATGGAACTCTTCCCTTTGGGCATGACTTGACTATTGCCATGGTAAAATCAGAGCAGCTGTGATTACCCCCACTGGACCCTCACATGATTACATCCAATAACATTCCATCATAGAAGGAAGGGAGCTCATGAGACTCTACTCCAAGCATATATAAGTGATTGACAGTTGCTCTGGAGCAAACATAGAGTCCTGAGTGGGGTAGCCCATAAGCTTCCCATATTTCTGTAAGTGACCTCTCATGCTCACGAGTTACTCCAATTAAATGCATTGGTTCACCAAGCTGGACATGGATGGAATCGTTTCTTTGACCTCTCTGCCTGGAATGAGTGTTATAGAGCTAGACTTTTCACAGGAAAAGTCACACAACAAGCCTAAACCCACAGAGGGCCTAGATGGCTACCTAGTCATCTCATACATAAATCATCATAAAATTAATTACACAAATTATGGTGAAATGTTGATGTGGTAACTGTATTTTTATTTGTGTGAGTGTTTGTCTGTGTATATGTAAGTGCACTATGTGCATGCAGTACCCATGGAGGCCAGAAGAAGGCACTGGATCCCCTGGAACAGATGGTTACAGATGGCTATTAGCCACCATGTGGGTGCTGGGGACCAAACTTGGGTCCTTCTCAAGAGAGGTCAGTACTTTCAACTGTGGAGTCATCTCTCCAGTCTGCAAATATCTTTTTTGGTATAATAATTTAATCTCCTTAGCATATTTTCATATCAGTAGGACCTTGAGTCAATAGCAGTTTTGTGTTTAGGTTTTTGGAGTTGTCTACATCATGTTGTATTCCATAATGGCTGTATACTAATTTACATTCCCACCAACAGTATGTAAGTTTCCCTTTTGTCACATCCTCATCAGTATTTATTATAGTTTTGTCTTTTTAATGATAGTCATTCTAAAAGAGGTGAGATGATATATAGGTGTTTTCCTTGTTATTCTCTTCTTGAGACAGGATCTTGCTATACAGCTCAGGCTGGCCTCAAATTTGTGATCCTCTCACCCCAGCCTCCAAAGTGCTGGGACTGTAGACATGCAACACCATATATGGCTCTCAATGTAGTTTTAAAAAATATTTTATTTATTAGTTTTATTTTTATGTGTATGAGCGTATTACCTGCATGTATCTAAGTGCACCCATGTCTTACAATGCCCATGGAGGTCAAAAGAGGACACTGAATCCCCTGGAACTGGAGTTACGAATGGTTATTAGCTGCCATGTAGGTCCTGGGAATTGAACCTGGGTTCTCTGCAAGAGTAGCCAGTGTTCCTAACCACTGAGAAATCTCTCCAGCCCCTCAATGTGGTTTTGACTTATATTCCCCTGATAGTGAGATTGAGCTTTTTTTTCATATACTTCTAGATCACTTATCTGTCTTCTTTGATGAGTGTATATTTAGTTTGCTAACCTATTTTAATTGTATTTCTGAGGGTGTATTCAGGTTTTTTAATTCTTTATATATTGTAGGCATCAAACCTTTGTCATACGAGTGGTCTACAACTATTTCCTCCCACCATTTAGGTTTTCTTGATTACACTGATTATATATTTTGCTGTACAGAAGCTCTTTAGTTTGGCATACCCCTGTTTGTTTGCATTTTTGTTACTTACAACTTTGGAGTTCTATCTAAAAGCCATTGTCTTGAAATATTTATTCTGTTTTCTTACAATAATTTTATGGTATCAGATTTTACGTTTAGGCATTTGGTCTATTTTGTGTTTCCTTTTTGTATATTGTAAGAGAAAACGAGATACTTTCATTTTCTCCACTTACATATCCATTTTTTTCAACACTGCTTATTGAAGAGATGAATTATCTCCACTTCCCATTCTTATTACAGTTTATAAAAAATTACTTGACTGTATGAGCATGGACTAAGCTTTTTGTTCTGGTGAGCAAGCCTAGTAAGGGTGGCTATCAGGCATCATTCAAGAACATTTGCTTTGCTGTAGATGGAAGCTATGACAGAGATCTACAACTGGCCAAAATAGAACAAGTGATGGGGTGCCCAGCCTAACTGTTCACCTATGATACAGCCCCTACACCTAAGGCTCAAGAAACATCACAGAAGAGGAACTGAAAGATAAGAGCCAGAGGACCAGGATGCCTGCTGCGAGATAGTGTCTTCCAGACATGACAGGGAAGGTGCACCCACGAAATCTCAACAATATGGTGGCTTAACAAGACCCCACACTAGTCAACATGCCAACATGAATGGGGAAAATTTCATTAGGCCCCCACTCCTAGATGAAGAGTAATAGACGATGGCTGCTAAGAGAGGGAAAATCCATTTTCTCCAGGTTCAAGCTCCCATCCAGTTCCACGTGGTCAGCCCTAAAACACACATACATATAAACAACACTAAATGGATTCGGTCGGTTGCTGAGGAAGGTCGGGGCACATATGACACAAGGCAGAAAGGGGACTGGGTGTAGATCATAAAGAGGTCATATATATATGTACATTTACATAACAATAATCATTACAAAGGCTGCGATGAATGTGAGAGGGAGTTGGGGGTCAAGGGAGGAGGGGGAAGGAAGATGGGCAGTGGATACATGAAAGTTTTCTGCCAGTATTTGATTAGTCTATTTCTTTGGCTTTATCTCAGCTCCTTCTTCTAGCCCATGAGCTCTCAGGTTTGGCCTCTTGAATTTCTTGGAGAATATTGATCATGTCTGTGACTTTTTCCTCATCTGTCAGAGTGTATTATCACTCCAACCTTATCCTCCACTCCTGAAATGTGTTCTTGGCATTGTGGTCCTACCTATTGATGCAGCCAGATATGGTTTTATTTGCTTGACCATTTCTTTCACTTCAGTATTTCTGTTCGGTTCTTTCTCAAGTTTTAAATTACGTCACTGAATTTCTCCTCTGTATTTTGGACATTTTCTCCAATTTACTATTTTGTTCATCCTTCCTTATGAAGGAGTCTGATTTTATTCTCAGACTTTTCAGCTATCTCAGTAATATTTGCTTCCATTTTAGGGGAGCTTAGGGTTTGGGAACAAGTTGTGATGGGTAGTTACGTCACATTCTGTGTATTTCTTTTTTGTGTTTTGCATATCCATCTCTGGTTCTGTTTTTAGCTTTCCGTGAGTCTTCCTACAGGGATATCTTCACTCTAAATTGAATTTCCTGCAGTTGCTTAGGGAGAAGACACAATAATGCCCCCACTGCTTTATGGGCAGACCTGTGTTTGCCTAGCAGTTGAAGGCCCTTTTACAGTGTGCTTGTTGTGGTTCAGAGACAGTGGTACTTGGGTGTTAGAGAAGGTGTGGCTTACAGATGTTTTAGAGCAGGGTTTATTGTGTATCAGTATTTAAGAAAAGAATGAGGAAGGAATTAGGGAAGAAGAGATTGCATTCAGTGTCTGAGAAGGCATGTACATGGGTTGGAGGTGTGAAAGGACTAAGAGGACTCTTAAAGTTGAAGAAGTGTAGACGAAAACTTTTTTGTAGGTATTGAAAATGGGAGACAGTCCTGAAAGCCTATTCTGGTGAAGTAGAGGTTCAATCTCAATGGATTAATCAACAAACAAACTTTCAAGTTGTTATATGAAAATAACAATTAAGCATACCAAACAACTAAGATGTTAGAGAAAGGGTCAATAACAAAAACAAAGATGCACCAAAACGTAAAACAACTAACCAGCCAAAAAAAAACAACAAGGGAAGATGACAAATGAAGCCTAAAAAAGGGGAAAAATAGAGCAAAAGGAAACAGACACACCAATAGTCCTGTTGCAGTCCGTAAGCCTTGTTAGTTTTACAAAAAAATGAGTGTTCTGAGTTTCTGAGCTTTCTAGAACCACACCTGCATGAATTTCAGTAGTGGAGACTTGTGATGCTTGGTGTTGATTCTCAGGTGGGGTGCCTGAAAAGACCTGGTCTCAGGTAAGTGACAGCCAAGCAACAGATGGGGCCAAAACTCTGGGAGCACAAACTGATGACTGGGTTGAGCTGGGAAATAGGCAAAAACCAAAATCCTCATCCTGCACTGATTTCTGGAAATGGCTTGAGTCAAGATCTCCAGTTCTGCACTGACCTCTGACACAGGGCTGAGTCTGACATGGTGGGCCAGTGACATTCACCAGTGATCTGATGCAGCAGTTGAAAAAGAAAGGAGAGCTGGAAGACTCTGGTGAGAAAGTTGCCTAAGTCTGCATGAAGGAGGGAGAGGGCAGCTGAGCAGGGAGCTGGAGCTAGGAACAAAGCAAAGGGACCTTTCCGAGCACCCAGTGGGCAAGCTGCTTTCTGAATCACTTTTTAAGCAAGTTTCTTGTTGGTTGTATCCTGCATCATAATAAATTTATTTATAAATTCTTTATAATTTATTTATAAAGTCTTTTGATGGACTATTTTGATTTTTATGCATAAAATCGCATCATCTAAAAACATGCATATTGGGGCTGGAGAGATGGCTCAGTGGTGAAGAGCACTGACTGCTCTTTCAGAGGACCCGGGTTCAATTCCCAGCGCCCACATGATGGCTATGAACCGTCCTTAACTCCAGTTCCAGGGGAATCCGAAGCCCTCTTCTAACCTCCGTGGCATTGCACAACACGGGTGCACTCACATACATTCAGGCAATACACTCATACACGTAAAATAAAAATAATAAATAAAGCATTTAAAAACATGCATAATGTAACAAACTTTTCTTTAAAAAAAAAAAAAGTTACCTGGGAAGAAGGAACCACAATTGAGTAAATTTCCCAACTGGACTTGCTTGTGGCCATGTCTGTGGAACATTTTTAAATTGCTAAATGATGCAGGAGGTTCCAGCCCACTGCTGGTGGTGCCACCTGGGGCGGGTAGGCCTGAGCTGTATAAGGAGCATATCTGAGCAAGCCAGGAGAAGCAAGCCAATAAGCAGCATTCCGCCATGGTCTCTGCTTCAGTTCCTGCCTCCAGGTTCCTGCCTTGAGCTTTCAATTGACTTCCCTCAAAGATGAACTGTGTCTTGGAAGTGTAAGATGAAATAAATCCTTTCATTCTCAAGTTGGTTTTGGTCAGTGTTTCAACTCAGAAACAGAGAAGCAAACTAAAACACTTGCTCTCTAGTTGAGAAATTCTTCTGCGTGCTCTAGTCTATTTTGGAGCTCTCTATTGCATTTTTTTACTTCATTGATATAAGTTTTCACTCCAAGATCTCTGACAACTTCTTTTTACAGGATTTCTACTTCTCTGGTAAATCTGTCACACTTCCCAAATGGTTTTTCTTAATTTCTTGTATTGGTAATCTGTGTGCTGGTATATCTTACCGGGTTTCCTTGGGATCATTTTCTGAACTATTTTTTTCTCAGGAATGCCATGGTTTTTACTCAAATTGGATATATTTCTAGAACTTTTTGCCTTTGAAGGCATTGTGTTTGTGTTCATACATTAATGTCTGCATATCTGAAAGAATTTTCAGTTCTTCCAATTTTATGAAATATCTTTTATAGGAAAATATTTTTTTTCATTTAGAGAGGATATAAGATTTCATGAATATATTTGGTTATAGGAGACTTAAAGGATAGTTTCTGATGATTTATTCATCTTTGATAGAAGCCGGCAGTGTTTATAAGTGCTTAGAGCAGATCATTTCATAAAGATAGTTGTGTGACTTTGCAGTAGATGAAGACTTCTAAGGGTGTGTGTCCTCAGACTCCATAGAGATGGACTCTTGTAGCACTCCGGCTTATGCCAACAGCCATCATGATCCCAATGGTATGAAATGTGGAAAGCACTGCTCCCAGGTCCCTCAAAAGAAGAACAGATCCAGCCAGAAGTTGTGATTCTGGAAATCATGGTCCCCAAAACAGAGTGTGAAGAAGCCCCTTTCCAAAGATTTTTAAGATCAACAGGGTGGATACTTCAACCAACAGCGACAATTCTGGAGCCACAGGATGGAGTGGAACTTTCCTTGGGTCCCATAGGATTAGCATAGGTGATTTGGTGGTCTGTGGCATTGGTAAACATACATTTGAGGTTTGGAGCATAAAGAGGACCTTTCTGATAACCTCTGGGGATCTTTACAGTTGACCCTGGAGGTTACAATGATGTTAGCTGCTTTCATGGAATTGTGGAATCCACATGCTACTTTCTTCAGGTCTCTAGAGATAGGAATAAGTATGTCAGGGGCTTTTGGCAATTGCAGCTGTGGTCCAAAATCTACTAGTTTAGGATGAGCTCTTTATCAAGTCCACTAGGACATGGACAGTTTACATTTCAACTTGTAGCACTGATATTTATACTTCTAAGTTTAGAGCATTGAGGAGCTCTTCCCTATGTACCAGAGGTGGCTCATGGACTATATTAGAGCTTGTAATTTTGGTACCTATGGTCCAGGGCTGCAGGACACAGATGGGAAAGTCTCTAACTCATACAGGAAAACTGGAGTAGACACATTTCTGAACTTGGTAGCTAGTCTTGGAACTGAAGGCCATGGATAGAATGTTTTCCTGATCCACAGAGACCGTGGCTTTGGTACCAGCAGCTGTATTCTCAAGGCCACAGCCTATGAAGGAAACCTTCATAGTTCCCATCAAGAAAGGGCAAGTGGTGGTACGGACTGAGGCCATCATTGGGCATATTTGAGCTACAAGACTCAATCTGAAGCTTTTCAAACTCCTAATGCACAGAAATCAATATAGCCATAGTAGCTATAGCCCCAATGTTGTGGACTGGGAAAGGGACCTCTAGTTCCCATGGGGATAACATGGATGAGAATGTGGTTTATGGCTATAGCAACTGCTAGGCCTGTAGGTATAGGAGGCTGAGACTACTACTTTCTGTTCAGTGAGGTGCTTGATAACCCTAAGTTTCAGGGAGCCTCAGGAGAAGAGAGAACCCTTTGTGCAGAATGAGGTGGGTGTTATAGGAACTTGAGCTATGAGGATTAAAGAAGGTCCAAAAGAATGCCTTACTCAGATCAGGATGATTGCTGTTATTCTATCAGTTCCCCAAACTGGATTTGAAGTTCATAAGGTCCAGAGGACTGTCTAGCAGCAAAGATTACTATTTTACTGGCATCTTGCCTGAGTAGTTTTAAGCTCTCTCCACATCTAGGGATCTGGGCTGGTGTTAGAAATTTTTATGCCTTTCTGATTCCATGCTGTTTAGAGTTTCATCAGGTTCTTGTTGAATTTCACAGTTTGCTTTCAATTACTCTCTGCAGAATAAGTTCTTCCTTTGTGTTTCCCTGATTCACCACTACAGCAAAGTGACCTCTTTTCAACTTTTTTGGCTTACAACCTGATGACACATTTTAAATAATAACAGTCTGTCAATTATGTATCTTTCTCCAGGAACAGTTGGCTATTTGAATATGGCTGCAGAAAGGAAAAACAGAATTCTGTAAGGTTGAAGTTCTGCTGGTCACAACAAGAATAGACAAGATCATAGAGGTGATTAGTAAGAATTTTTAAGTGAGTTTGCACTATAAGAGAAGAGATTTGAACAAATTATTCACAAAATCAGAAGCTCCAATAAGAGTCAAGGAGTGATAGAATGCTTGAAGCAGTGGTTTTAACGGTAAAGCAAGTTTGGATGACGACGTGGTCCAAGCTGTGGTTGGGAAGAGTCCCTTATCTCCACTTCTGGACATCTCAGGTGGGAGTGCCCTCTGCTCTTCATTCACTTCTGCTTTGTCATGAACACCTCATCTGCCTGGGTAGATCAACAAAAGAAGTTAATCATCAGTACCCAGCTGCCTCTTGTGTATTTCCTGTCCTGTCTCTTCAATCCAGCACCACGATTTTGGAGACAGTAGCTTAAGAAGAATAGAGGAGAAGGAGGTTGTTAGAGATGAAGCATCAAAGAACAGAGAAAGCTGTGTGTCCGATAGGATGCCCTGGCTATGTTGAAATCACCCATGATGCAGGATGTAGGTCTAGACAGAAAGATTAACAACAGTTTCAAATTTTTTTTTGATCAGAGAGGAAGACTGTCCATGAGATCATTCAAGGATGTGGCAAAGCCAATGGCATGAGTCTTCAAAGAACAGGGTCTTGTCTTACTTACTTTGAAACTTGGTGGCATCTGATGTTTAGAAATGGCAATATACTCAGAGAGTAAACACACTCCATGCCCTCTAAATGGTCAATAACAAAGTCATATAGAGCATTCCAGGGACCATGGTGTAGTGAAATACTGACAGCCAGGAGATACTATAACTTCACACTGAAGGACAACTGCAGAGATTCAGTCTCTTTTAAGAAGTTAGACATTTAGCACCCTCACCCAACTGTGACAAGGTGAAAGGACTCAATACCATCTAATTGCTACTCATTTGAACTGGGTTGAAGACCACCCTAAAAGTTTATAGTCTTTATCTCCATTCAGAGCCAGGCCCCAGAGGTTTCAAATGCAGTACATGTGGTAGAGGGCAGTGGCCACACAACTCAGTAGGTAGAGATGAGCTCTGTGACTGGAATCTTATGAAGTAGGCTATATCTATCCCTTCTTAGCCCTGTTCCAACTCTGTAGTCTATCTCAACTCTGTACAAATATAAAGCAGTTGAAAAGGTGTGCCTCACATCTCCACATGGCTCTGTCCTTGGTTAGAAACTTAGACTTAAGAAGATGACTGTGTCTAATTCTGTTTCTTTATGATGGACATTAGCTGAGGTTGTAGGTGAGACCAACAGGGCAGGGTTTTTCTCTCTTAAAAGCATCTAACTAACATTTTAAAGGGAGTTGAGGAAGGCAGGCCAATTGCAAGTTTAGTGCCTTCTGCTATAAACATACAATGAGGGTAGTACTAGGTATGTAACCAAAGAGATGCATGCAAAGAAATAAAATACATTTTCTAGCAAACTCTATTTCCCTTTTAAACCTCACTCTCTTAGCAGTACATAACTGGTTATTTGTCTTGTCTGTTTCAGAGAGTCTAGGTACTCCAGACTCTTAGCTTCCTTACTGGAGATCTTCCCTATAAGATCTTCTTTTCAACATCTACTAGTTACACAAGCTTTAGTCTCAAATCTCTGGGCAGCAGCATTAAGAAGAAAAATGCTTGCTTCCATGGGCTGGTGAACAGGTGGACATGTCAAGGAGACACACGTCATTTTCGTCTACATTTACATGACCCTGGTGCCCAAGTGCAGTTGTGGGTGAACTCAGCTCTTCATCCTGGGTGTGTCCAATGTTGGATTCTGTATGTGGCAGTTAGATGGTCTTCAGATCCTAGCTGGGCCCCTATAGTTTATCTACATTTACATGACCCTGGTGCCCAAGTGCAGTTGTGGGTGAATTCAGCTCTTCATCCTGGGTGTGTCCAATGTTGGATGCTGTATGTGGCAGTTAGATGGTCTTCAGATCCTAGCTGGGCCCCTATAGTTTTACCATTGTTTATTTTTAGTAAGTGGTGATTTTTTCTTTCCCT
>NW_008349483.1:393841-422517 GCF_000622305.1 Nannospalax galili
GAGAGAGAGAGAGAGAGAGAGAGAGAGTATGCATTTTCAATTGTATATACGTTGTAAGATAAAGAGCCAGCATTCAGATTTCCCAAGTCTGCCATACTAGTCACATCTCTTCTTTCCCCACATAAATCACATATGCTGAAATCACATTCACAGGAAAAGGAGAAGTTGAAGTGCATTTTGATAGCAGATGTGAGGAAACACAGTATTAGAAAGCACCAGTCTTATGCCTGATCCTTTCCCACTCAGGCCACCAGACTGAGGCCTCCACAACTCCAGGGGGTGCTCAGCATTTCAGAAACAGCAAAGCAATATCAAATTCTTTTTCTTTGAAAATTTATTTTTATTATTTAAAAATAATGTGTATGCCGGTGTGTCTGAATGGAGGTATGTGCATGGGAGTATAGATGCCCTCTGAGGTTAGAGGTGTCAGATGCCCCTGGAGCTGGTGTTACATGCAGCTGTGAGCCGTCTGACCTGGGTCCTGGAAACCGAACTTAGGTGTTCTGAAAGAGCAGCAAGGACTCCTAACCGCTGAGCCGTAGCTCCAGCCCAGAAACATCAGATTTTTGAATTCCGGTCTTGGATGTCTTATGTGCCCACCGTAGCAGAAGAACAGTCTTTCCAACGCATCTTTTCTTACAGTATTGGGAGATGCTCTGAAATCATGAGTCATTTTATTGCTTGCTATGTTCTTCAGTCAGGTCCAGGTGAGTTACAATGCAGCCAGCTCAAAGGTCCAGGTGAGTTACAATGCAGCCAGCTCAAAAACGGATTCTCCTTTCTCTTTTGTTCCTGTAGGACCAGCACCCTGTGCAGGACCTGAGTGCCTCCTACTTCTCTTTGATTTTTGAATGTAGACATTTATCTTTCCAGCATGATTGCCCATAACTTACCTTCTGGATAAGTGTTTTTATATTGGGTTCTCCTCCATATGAAACATAAATGTATAAAGCTCTGAGTCTATTTTAACATGTTTCTCAAACAAATCTTGCCTACCCCTGTATCTCTCTCTCTGTAAAGAAGGCAATTTTGCCTACCAAATGCCCTATTACTCCAGCATCTTTCCCCTACTGATTCCATTCCTCTGATCCTGCCTGGCTTGCCAATGATATGATTTTCATCTCATTATCTGTCACTTGGAGTAGACCTGATTCCTATAAGAAAAAAATATTTAGGCATTTTAGGTATCTACATTTTCATAACTTTGAGCTTATAATAAATATACATTAGTTAGTATAAGCTAAATTATGTTGTAGTAACAAACAACCCAAACCTTAGTGAATTACAGTGATAAAGATTTATTTTTTTCCTTCATGTTACTGGTCTATTGTGAGTTAGTTATGGTTCTATTCCGTGTCAACTTTATTTTAGGACTGGCTGGTAGAGTAGCTTCTACCTGATATAGTCTAGTTTCTAGTGCAGAGAGAAAAAGAGACAGGGGAATCAGATACTGGCTTATCCTAAGCCTCTGCTCCAAAGTGATCCACAGTAGGTTTTGCCCTTATTTCGTTGATCAATACAAGCCACATGGCCACTCCTGAGTCCAAATGTGTTTTGTGTTCAGAGGCACCTAAGGTAAGAAAATTAAAATATTTGGCTGACACTATTATATTTTATTAGAATCTGTGTTAACTCGATGTGGCAGGGTCCTTCTATCAGATGAAGATCAGGCTTCTTTGTCTATTCACTGGTGAAATAAATTTCATCACCTACTGTAATGAAAAGCAGAGTTTGGGTCATACACTACTGCATGTGGTAAAGGGTTGAATAGTTAACAATCTAAAGTGAATCAGACACGTGGGGAGGATGAGGAGGTAAATGCAAGAGACAGTACAAGCCACGTGAATCCTAGAAGTCAGCCTCACCATGGCTGCCTTCTTGGGTCCAGATACACCATCTGTAGATGCTGATCCAGAGCCTCCTGCTGCACCCAACACTGACGAGCCGGAGGCTCAGAGCATCACACACTAAGTTGCTCTCTGCAATCTGATATCCCTGTATGCTATCCTGGCAGAGGAACTAACTGGTTAAAGAGGAAAACAAACTCTGATCAAAACAACAATTTCTTCTTGGGTGCCAGGTCTGCCAGAAACTGTTTGGGAGGCAACACTAAATAGAACTAAAAGAATCTCATTTCTCAATAATCTCATGCCAGCCTCTGCCACCTCATTCTTCACAAAGCTACACAGTGGGATGCAGTTGTCCACTGAAGGACACGGGTCCTCAGATGCCCATCTGTGCTAGTGTTCTCATTTGGCCAGGCACTAGGACATTATGATTCACAATCCACTACTCATGCTGCCTCTCTGCTCAGGGACTAAGGACCAACAACCAGTGGGGACCATGCCAATTGTACCAACAGCTAAGCATAGACTTTGCTGTCAGAACAAGAATGCATTGAGACTAAAAATATTATCTTAAGTGCACGAGTTATATAATTTGAATGATTTATTTACTAACCCTCAAATGGTTTTATATAGATGGACTGTTCTAGTTTGCCTTCAATTGCCACAATAAAACACTCTGACCAATACCAACTTGAGGAGGAAGGAGTTTATTTGTCTTACATCTCCAGAGTCACAGTTCATCACTGAGGGAACCCAAGGTAGGAACTCAGGGCAGGAACCTGGAGGCAAGAGCCAGAGCACAGGCTATGGGGGAAACTGCTGCTTACTGGCTTGCTCCCCTGGCTCCTGCTCAGCCTTCTTTCTTATGCAACACAGGCCCACCTGCCCAAGGGTGGCACCCACAGTGGGCTGGGTCCTCCCACATGACTCAAAAATCAAGAAAATACCCCACAGACCTGGCCATAGGCCAGTCCAATGGAGGCAATTCCCCAATTGAGATTCCCTCTACCCCGGTTTGTCAAATTAACAGCTAAAGCTATCCAGCACATGAACTAATAAAGTAGTTCTTTGAAAACATATTCTATACATAAAATATTTTTTAAGGGGCCGGAGAGATGGCTCAGTGGTTAAGAGCACTGACTGCTCTTGCAGAGGACCTGGGTTTGATTCCCAGCGCCCACATGGTGACTGCGAACTGTCCCTTAACTCCAGTTCCAGCAGGGAATCCAAAGCCCTCTTCTGACCTCCGCGGCATTGCACGACATGGGTGCATTCATATACATGCAGGCAATATATTCATACACATAAAATGAAAATGATAAATAAAAATATTTTTTAAAAACCTTTTAAAAATATTTTTAGGGAGGGGGGAGATAGCTCAGTGGGTAAAACTCTTGTCATGAAAGTGTGAAGACCTGAGTTTAGACCCCCAGAACCCACATAAAACTAGACAACACAGTAACCCTTATATGTAATCCCAGTGCTCCTATGGCAAGATGAGAGGTGGAGGCAAGACAATCACTGGAAGCTCATGGGCCATCCAGCCTGGAGCGCACAGCAGAGAACAAGAGACTGCTTCAAACAAGGTGGAAGGAAGGACCAGCACTCAAGTTTGTCCTTCAGCCTACACACAGACACACACACACTCACATACACACACACACACACACACATACACGCCTGCATTCACATACACAAACACGCTTCTCTGTGCATGCACCCAATGCACACAGGTTAGAAAAATAAACTTCTTTATATTGATTAAGCATTTGAAATACTGTAATCTAGGTAATTATTCTTGGACCATATTTTTAAAAATATTTTATTATTTTTATTTTACGTGTATGTGTGTATCGTCTGCATGTAGGTAAGTGCACCTGTGTCGTGCAATGCCCCTGGAGGACAGAAGAGGCTGTCTGATCCCCTGGAACTGGAGTTATGGACAGTTGTTAGGTGCCATGTGGGTGCTGGGATTCAAACCCGGGTCTTCTGCAAGAACAGTCAGTGTTCTTAACCACTGAGCCATCTCTCCAGCCCCTCTTGGACCATATCAATTTATTGTAATCTGTTTCTCAGTCATATCTGTTTCTGTTACTGATATTTTTCTGAAAATATTTTTTAATTATTTTATTTTTACATTATTTAATTATTTGTGGTGTATGTGTGTGTGTGTGTGTGAGAGAGAGAGAGAGAGAGAGAGATATTCATGTACACATGAATACCAGAAGACAACACATAGGAACTGGTTTTCTCCTCCATATGGGTTCTGGGGCTTAAACTCAGGTCAGCAGGCTTGGCAGCAAGCACGTTGACACATTGACAACGTTGACACGTTGACCATCTCTCCTGTAATAACTTAATTTTTTGAAATGTCAATTTTCTTTCTCAAATGTATATTTTATGGTTAATAAACTGAACATTGTTCATAGCCTCATGTGAATCCTCTGTATATGTAGTACATATTTGACTTGAGACAGTATATCATAGGTACCAGCCTATCAAGCCCTGAATAAATTCTGTAATTGAAGGACATGCTCAATTCTAGCTTTTTTTTATTTTGAAGTATATAAATATTTCAACCTAAATATTCTCAGAGGTTTGATCTTTCACTTTCATTCAAAGTACTTTCTTCTATTTTGTGTATTTTCTTTTGATTTTGTATGCATTTTGTTATTTAGTTTTTGACATTTTGACATGTGTATAATGAATTCGGTTACTAACCCCCACCCTTTTGTAGCTCCTCCCATTCTTTCCCTACTTGTCCTTTCCCAGATTCATGACTTCCAGTTTTGTTTTGTAACCTGTTTAGTTTAATTAGGATTAGCTGGGTGACCATTTGATTGGCACTATCAGCAGTGGGTTGGACATCAGTGGTGGGTTCACAACTGAAAGCAATGGCTCCCATTCTCCTAAATCTACCAGTAGAAATAGTTGAACAGTGAAGAGAAGGGCTCTTGGCCTCCTCCTTTCTCTAGGTCTGGCTGCTGACAGACCTATACTTGTGCAGACCCTGTACAGTCAGCAGCAGTTGCTAAGTCTGTGATTCCAGGGGCTGTGTTCTGCCCAGAAGGTGGCCTTTCACAGTCCTTTGTCTTCTGGCTCTTATAGTCTTTCTGCCTCTTGAAATGTTCCCTGAGCCCTGCATCTAACAGTATAAATGCCATGTTTAGGGCTGAGCACTTAACCATCACTTATTCTCAGTCCTTTGGGTAGCCAGGAATCTCTGCCTTTAACTCAGTTTCCTAGAAAGGGAGGCATCTGTGATTAAGGCCAGAGTCTGTGTGAGTTAGGCTGCTGAATGGGGTTCCTAGGTTAGAGTGGGTGGGGCTAATATGTGGGTGTGGCAGGAGTGAGGAGAGTTACAGGTGTTGAGAGCAGGCTATATACCCTACTTTAAGTACTCCATAGTGTGTCAAACTGTAGTGTTTCAGACTGTATCCTGAGAGACTCCATTTACAAGAAGCTTCTGAGTCCATTTTGGGGGCAGAGGATGATTGTACCCTTGGGTGGACAAGTAGATAATGCCATCCATCTGGTACCACTCATGCAGCCCAGGCGGGTAAACGACTTATTCCTGGGAGTAGTCCTTCATAGGGCTTTTAAATTGAGAGTACAGGGCCACATGAACATGTGAAAAATCATACCAAAGAAACCAGACCCAAGAACTTACTGGATTTGCTAAACCAAGGAAAAGATGTAACTCCCTCACGACAGTGACCCCTCAGCAACCTATCATTTGATACCCAGAGTGTGTGTCAAGAACCAGTAGGCATAGGACTCCATGCTCCTCTCTGGGACTTCAGCTCCTCTGATCCCCTGTACTTGTCCTGTCCTACTTGATTACCATCTATCTGTCTATCTGCTTGCCCATCTGGACCTGAACCTACCATTTTCTGATCTTGGATCCTGGCAGCTAGTCTTAATTCTGTGGTTTTGCTTTCAGGAGACTCTCCCAGGGCCTCATCAGCATCTTCTTCCTGGTGACTGGTTTGGGTTGGTTATCTTATTAATACAGTCTCTACTTAATTTCTATCAGCCCACTTCAAAAACTTCTCGAACTCTGATGAAACCAGTTTAATTTGTATTCATTCTGTGACCACATATAAACAGATAGATAGGTAGGTAGGTAGAGAGATGATAGATAGATAGATAGATAGATAGATAGATAGATAGATAGGTGATAGATAGATAGATGGATAGATAGATGATAAACAGATGATAGATAGATGATAGATAGATAAATAGATGATAGATTTACTGTGTGCTATGTGCTGTGTGATATGAAAGTTAATATTAGTAATTTAAGTTAGAAATGAACCTACATTTGTCTCAGCAGACTTGCCAAAGTAGCAGGATTCTCTGACAAACTGTGCATTAAAACCACCACATCATGTGAATTTATTGTTACTCAATAAATTCTGACATTGCAAAAATACACAAACATGTCTGTCTATGTTTCAGATGTGTTCTCAGAACAGTAGGTTTCTTGCTAGGTGCTGGGGGCCAGGTAAGCCAAATGCCTGGAGCAAGATCCCAGTTTAAAATCCTTTTTGAATTTTAAAACTGTGACAACATATTGCAACATAAAATTTACCATTTTAACCATTTCTTAAAGGTAGGGTTCAGTGGCATTAAGTACATATACACTGCTGTGCAACCACAGAGACACAGAGCTCATTCTGAAGCTAAGACTCTGTATCTGTTAAACAATAACTTCAGTCCCACTCTGCCCCCAACCTCTGCTGTCCCTTGATTTGAATTTGACTCTCCTAGATACCTCCCACAGGTGAGACTGCACAGTGTCTGTCATGAGACTGCCTTGTTTTACTTAACCTAATGTCATCAAGATCCATTCATGCTGCAGTGTGTGTCAGAATTTCCTTCCATTTGATCTTAATAATGTTTGCTTGTATTGCTAACACTCTGTTTATTCATTCATCCATGAAGGGATGTGTTGTATCTACTTTATTGACTACTTTTAATAATGCTACAATAATATACGTCTCTTAGAGTTCCCAGTTTCAATCTGTTTTGGTTTGTGATAGAATTCCTGAATCATGTAACAATTCTGTTTTTGTCTCTTTGAGGAGCCACTGTGCACATGTTTTCTGTGGTTGAGTGGGTACCTTAGTAAATGTGACATGGTATTTGATCTTGATTTGTATTTTTTAAATGACGAGTGATATAAATGATTTAATGTGTTTATTGGCCATATATACATGTTCTTTGGAAAAATCTCTGTTCAAGTCTTTTGCTCTATTTTTCACTTGGGTTTTTTTGTGATTGAGTTGTAGGAATTCTCTGTGTATTCTGAATACTAATCCCTAATCAGTACGATTTGTGAATACTTTCAGTGAATTGCCTTTTCTTTTTTCTTTTCAATTATGTGTATGTGTGTGTTTCTGTGTGGGTATGTGCCTATGAGTGCAGGTTTCTAAAAAGCCAGAGGTGTTGGATCCCCCAGGAGCTGAAGTTATAGGTGGTTGTTAGCCAGCTGATAGTCACTGGGAATTGAACTCAGGCCCTCTGGAAGAGGCATGCTCTTAACCACTGAACCGTCTCTCTAGCCTGTGAATCTCTTTTTTACTCTGTTGATTATTTCATGTTGATTATTGAATTTTATGCAGTCCAGTTTAGTTTTTTCCTTTTGCTACCTGTCAAAATTTCACAAGATAAACTCATAGAATATACATGATCCTTACTAATAGTTTGACTTAAAATTAGAGACAAGATGATGTGAAAGCAGTAAACAGTCAGTATAAGCTGCACTTCAAATGCTTTTTTGAGTAGCTCCAGCTGGCCTGGAACTTGCTATGTAGACAAGGCTGGTCTCGATCTCACAGAGACCTGCCTACCTCTGCTTCATGAGTGCTAGAATTAAAGGTGTACACCACCAGGCCTGGCCTGTACTTCAAATTTTGATCTATTCCTTAGCTAGTAACTGTCAGGGCTCCAAAGAGAACAACACAGCCTCCCTTTTGGGAGGCAATCTGACCACTGTTCTGTCTCACAGGTCACATATTAACCAGCCCCATACATCCCACATGCCATGCTTTACAGGGCATGTACTAACCAGGTCCAATGTCCTTCAAAAGTCTCCTTCCTAACATTTATGTGCTCTGGACTTTCTGGGGAGCTGCCCCTTCCCCCTTCCCAAATCAAATTGAAAATGGGATCTTTTAATCTAATCTGAAAATGTAAATGACCTTTATTTACTTTCTTGTGGTGCAATGCAACCCTTTACTACCTCCCTCCAAGGGAATTTAACAGAAGACACCTTGCTTTACTTCAGACCTCCCCACTATGCTGTCAACATTAATAAACTTCTTGACTGAAGCACAATTGGACTCTGTGCTTCTCTCAAGCCTACTCTTCTTTCTCCCTAAAACCTAACATCCATAATGTGGTACCATAGTCTCTTGTGCTGCTGGGCAGGATCAGTGAGCCACAGTTCCCAATCAGCCATGAGCTCATGAAAGAATCATCTACAGTGTGAATGCATTTATGACTTGTAGTGTTTCCAGTTTACAATGGCTTGATGGGGCATAACCCCAAAGAACATTTGTAATGTATGTATATGATGTTTTAAATGTTGGCCAAATTAATATCCTATAATATCAGTATATGGAGCTTATTAATCAATATATACCAAAATACAATAACAGAATTTCAAAATTAATTTTATATGTGCTTCAATCCTTCATTGTTAAGTTTCTTTCAGGTCTTCTATAATTTTATGAGGAATTCTTACCAGCACCTTCCTGTCTACAAATAATACTTTCAAACTGCAATTTAAAGAAAAACCTTCAAATAATGAAAGTTTAACAAATACATTTGCAAAACCTCTAGGACACTTTAAAAGCAGTCTTTTTAAAAAAAATTATTACTTTTATTTTATGTGTATGCATGTATTGCCTGCATGTAGGTGAGTGCACTCATGTCATGCAATGCCCGCTGAGGACAGAGGAGTCTGTCAGATCTCCTGGAACTGGAGTTAAGGACAGTTGTTAGCTGCCATGTGGGTGCTGGGATTTGAACCCGGGTCTTCTGCAAGAACAGTCAGTGTTCTTAACCACTGAGCCATCTCTCCAGCCTTAAAAGCAGTCTTTTTTTTTTAACTTTTACAAAAACTTTATTGAAATTTTCATACAGCTTGTATAAATAAGCTGTTTTGATCAAATCCATAAATCCACGCTCACTCCCTCCCCTCCAACATTCTCCCCTTCTGAAGAGGTAACCCTAAAATCTTTTAAGGATTAGATACAAGCTCCCAAATACTTTTGACATTTTTGGCCTTTGGATCAGAGTATGTTGCTAACAGGTCCAAGGACATTTTTACTTTTAGCCAAGAAACTGGCTACATTTCTTTAGGGTCTTTTTAACCTTAACTGCCTAGCCAATTCCTACCTCCTATTCTTATCACGCCATCCTCTGAAGGGGTTACCCAAATGGCCAATAGGGAATAGGGACACAGACTGCTCTGGCTCCTTCTTAAGAAGGAAGTTTATAGCTCTAAGTGCCACTTTAAAAAAATCAGAAAGAACATAAAATGACTTAACATTGCAACTCAAGACAATTGAAAGGCAACAACAGATGAAACCCAAACCCAGCAGACAAGAAGAAATAACAAAAATCAGAGCAGAAATTAATGAAATAGAAACAAAGAAAACAATACAAAGAATCAACAAATCCAAGAGGTGGTTCTTTGTAAAGAAAACAAGATTGACAGACCCTCAGCCCAGTTAATCAAAAGAAAGAAAGAGCAACTCCATAGCAACAAAATCAGAGATGAAAGGGTAAATGTCACAACAGATGCCAAAAAGATCCAGAACATTATTAGGGAATACTTTAAAAACCTATATGCTATTAAATTTGAAAACCTAAATGAAATGGATATGTATCTAAAATCATGGTAATCACCAAAACCAAACCAAGAAGAGATGAACAGCTTAAACAGATCCATAACATATATGGAAATTGAAACACTAACACAAAACCTCCCAACTGAAAAAAAGCCCAGGCCCAGATGGATTCACAGCAGAATTATACCAGACATTTAAAGAAGATCTATATCTAATACTACTTAATTTATTCAAAAAGATAGAAACAGAGGGAGACCTTCCAAATTCCATCTATGAGACCAGCATCACTCTAATACCATAACCAGGTAAAGACACAACCAAAAAAGAAAACTATACACCCATATCCTGAATGAGTATAGATGCATAAACACTTGTACATCCACATTTGTTGCTGTTCTTTTCACAATAGCTAAGAGATGGAAGCAACCTAAGTGTCCCTCAACTGATGAGTGGATAATGAGAATGTGGTACATTGACACAATGGAGTTCTACTCAGCGGTAAAGAAAGACGAAATCATGAAATTTGCAGGTAAATGGATGGAACTAGAAATTGTTATACTAAGTGAAATAACACAGACCCAGAAAAACAAATGGCGCATGTTCTCCCTAATATGTGCATCCTAGTACCAAATCCTTATATTTCTCAGTCACCACTCACCAAAGAAGCTTATTTTGCACCAGTCAGAGACTATTACCAAGTACCACAACTGGTCACATACCGATATTGTCTATGAATTGCCCAAGCCTAAGTGACACATCTACAATGCAACCTCTACACCTAAGGCACACAGAACATAGAATGGGGTAAAGAAGAGAACACTAATGAATCACTCAGTTCTCATTAATGAAGCTCCCTCATGCAACAGAGGGCCAGGAACACAAAAGGTCACAAATGACCAAAACGTAGAGATTAAGATCTGCAGAATGCTGGCCATTGGACAGGACTCCTATATTAAACTTCACCCACCCAGGGCTCAGGGACCATCATGGAAGAGGGGCGAAGAGATTGTAAGAGCCATGGAGGAGGTGCATGACCATATGGAAACAGAGTAAAAAAAATTCTTGAGACACTGCTCATATGAATCTAGAGCAATGGCATCAGTGTATACAAGTCCCATGAAAGCAGGCAGACAAAAACCCAGCATAGAACTTGGGAAATAAATACCAGACCCCAATCTTAGCTGAAGAAATATTGTCAACTGCTTACTGTTAGGTGAGGAAGAGCTGATCTTCCTAAAGTGAGGTACTCTAGATAAGCTGACTAGACCTCAGTGGATGCACTTGCACTGGAGAACATCTGGAGACACTGACGACACAGTGGACCTTAACAGAGTCCACAGATGACAGAGCATATGGGTTCCAGTGGGGTAGGGGTGGGGCTTTGGGAGGGTGCCGGTGTGAATGTAGGTATAATGATGATTAAGATTGTTTGAGATAGTGTATGGAATACACATTCAATAAAAACAAATTTAAATAAAAGAAATACATTTGCTGGATATCTAGAACAAAATACAAATACATGCAAGATTACTCAATTCTACATGTATACTATTGTCAGAACAATTAATTTGATTTTCATAGTAGTTCTTTGAAGACTGTAATATTTCCAAACTCTAATTGGTGTTTGGCACCAAAGAGACTAACTCTTGTATGATCTTGGGTCATTTGTTTTGATTTTTACTTTTGCATCAAAGAGAGAGGGAGAGAGAGAGAGAGAGAGAGAGAGAGAGAGAGAGAGAGAGAGAGAGAGAGAGAGAGAGAGAGAGAGAGAACAGTTTAATTGCATTGCTTTATAAAATGTTGAAAAATTGGAATTTGCTAGTTTGATTGTAGTATGTTTAAATGCAGTTGTGAATTACATGCTCTGTGGGTTTTTTAATTTAACAAGAACATTATTTTCATACAACTGCCATACAAAAGTAAGTATTTATTAGTCCAACAACAACCAACACCAAATAACGTATCTTTTTCTGGATTGAATTCTCCCAAAAATAGATACAGAGGCTGATTGAATACAGATAGCCTATTTGGAGTTTCTTGAACCCTTCAGAAATGGAACGGTGACAACGAGGAAAAGGAAAGACACCACATAAAATGTAGCTTCCAACTGACATGACCGGAACTATTCCAGGCCTGGGTCTAGGGAGCTAGGGTATGTATACCAGACTCCTTTTACATATTGGTTAAGGGACTCTCATTGGTGTAGTGCCCCAAGTACTCCCAGCACAAAATAGTTGGTAATGTGAGTCCAGGCTGAAAACATGCATATACTTATGAGCACATGACCTGAGAGGATTTGAGCAGAACATTGACAGCTTCTGCTTCTATGTCCAGTATTGGACTACATTAGTCTCATCCAATCAGGAGCTAAAAACCATGCAGAATTGATTTAAATACTTCATTTATTTTATTATTTTTAAATTTTTTTTATCCAATTTTGTTGTATTTCATACAGAATATCTCAAAGAATCTGAATCATTTTTATAGCCCCATCCTCACCAGCACCCTCCCATAGCCCCATGTGCTCTGTCCTGGGTGCTAAGGCCCACTGTGTCAAGTGTCCCCGGACATTCCCCAGTTAAAGCCCATCTACTTGTGGTTTAGTCAGATCCTTCTCATCTATTTATCCAAACACCTATCACTTTCTTTTTTGTTTAAACAGAGCACAGGGTTGGGTTTATTTATAGAGGAGTGGGATACCCCCATTTACAGCTGCACTGGAAAATCCACACTCAAATATAGATCCTATGACTTCCCGATAGCCACAGAAAATGGTGAGAGGGGTGACTCCTGGCATTCTTGGCTTATATATCTTTAGCCCCTCCCTCACATGCAGATAAGGTTGACTGATTGGGTGGGAGGGGTAACTGATTCCCCCCTTGACTCCTTGATGAGCATGGGAAAGAGGTGTGACTATAGCTTGCTGGCATAGTGGTCGGAGGACATTTCCAGTTAACACTCCACCCCTTCCTCTGGCTCTTACATTCTTTCAGCCAACCTCTTCTGAAAAAGTCACTGAGCCTTGGAGGGGGTGGTAGGTTTGGGGTGATCTTCCTTCTGTTGTGGCAAGGCACTGAACTTTCGGGTCTCTTCATCATCAGTTTTCCATGGGCTATTGTCTCATTTCAGTGGGTTTCCATCTACTATAAAACAAAAACAGCAAGAAGCAGGAACATCTAAACAGTGGCTGCTATAATAACTTATGGGTGTAAACATAAATGCTTGGAAGGTACTTTAGCAGGTACATCACATCCATCTAACAAAACAATTGCAGTGGCTTTCCACTGGGGCCTGTATTCTCCATTGCCACAGGGGTTGGTCTGGTCTACAGTACCAGATGTGTGTTCAACCCTTAGGAGTGGAGTGGACATTTTATCCAATTAAATTTGCTGATTGTACATACACTAGATGCTCCACTATTGCACCAGCAGGAACCTCTTGCTTGGTGTGTTGATAATACAATACACAGGGTCCGTCACTGAGCAGAATGATAGAGGAGATTTTCCCCTAGTCATCTGCATATTGCCTTTTGGCACCATGAAAGCCACCCATCCAGTGGCAGGGAGTTTCCATCTTAGTCCAAGCTTGATTTCTCCCTCTCCTGCTCTCACATCAAGCAGTGTCTTCAGCATTAGGGCCCCTCTATTCATTTCCAGTGTACATCAACATTATTGGCAAAGGCAATAATTGTTTTGGGGACTCGGGCCAACAGTTCATGGGAGGACAACCCACTTCTGACACTGGGATTTTCATTTAACAGCCGTATTGCTTCTGGAAGGGCTTTCTTCCTTCCCCGTAGAGTTCCTTCTGTGCTTAAGGCCTTTTTTTTTTTTTTTACTGTGTATCTGGAGACTTTCATATTTATTTGTGTGTGTGTGTGTGTGTGTGTGTGTGTGTGTGTGTGTGTGTGTGTGTGTGTGTGTGTGTGAATGTGTAGACCAGAAAAGGGTTTCAGATCCATTACAGCTGGAATTACACGCAGTTGTGAGCTGCCTTAATGTGGGTGCTAGGACAAAAACACAGGTCCTCTGGAAGAGCAGCAACCACTCTTAGCTGCTGAGCCTTCTCTTGGGCCCCACCCAGTCATTTAAATAAAGAAGTTTGATACAGGGGCCAGCAAATTTTGCTCATGGATCAAACTCAGGCCTGCTTTTGAAAATAAAGCTTTACCACAACATATCAATACGCATCCATCTGCATATATGGTCTGCTGCATTTCAGCTACAGTGGAAGAGGTGAGTAGCAGATATATACAGATATATTCACAAAGAATCCAAAATATCTATCATTTGGACTGTAACTCAAGTGTTTGTCTCCTCATGGTTTAATATGAAAAGTCATTAAGCTACAATAGAAAAGTAACTAAAAAGGAATAACTTCAGATGTGGGCTGGTGGGCCAGTGGGAAGAGTGTGGACACTACAAGAATGAGGAGCATGGATGTTCTGTTTCAATCATGAGAGCCAGAGTCAACATTCCCTCCTGGTCAAAGTGACCTAGGTATATAGAAGGGGCCAGTGCAAAGAGTCAGAGTGATGCTGCAATAATTGCAAGCAGAATTAGCTGCCTTTTACAGGAAACAGCTGTGTCCATGTGCATAGCTTCTGTTGAAGTTCATAGCCAGTTTCATGTGGTAAAGTTAGGCAGGCAGCTCCCTGTGAGCTCATATATGCCTACAGTTGGGGCTGAGGAGAAGGTGCAGAAGCATTGAGTTTGGCTGGTCATAGACTCACTGTCTGCATCTCCTGGTTAAACTGCCAGTGAACTGAGGGATACAATAAGCACAAGGCAACCAAATGCTAGAGAAATATGTATCCAGCTTTAAAGTCATACTCTTTAAAAATGAATGAAATGCAGGCTACCTTTCCTCTTTTGATAACTCTCCAGGAGTCTTTATCTATGAAGCTGTGATATGGCGACTTCTTGACCATATAGTTATACCATCTTGAAGTTTAGAATGACTCTAGACTCTGAAATTATCAGGCAGTTGACCCAGGGTATGGGAATACATGTCAGCAGGATGCCAGGTTGTCTTGGGAACAGGTCTGCATGTTCTGGAATGCACCTGCTAATTGCATATTTATGGATTCTATAGATTATGCTTGGCTTGCTTCTGCAAAATAGTAATTGTTGCTTACTAGAATAGAAATTGTCAATGGGGCTTTCCACCTGTAAGCTTAGGAACTTGAACTTTTCACCCCTGATTATGGTTTCTCTGTATAAAAGCTTACCCTAGAGATGGCTTGGGGCTGTACTTGGGTTCCAAAACCCTTGAGTAATCACTGGCAAGCTAATAAAAGACTCTCATTTGGCAAAACTTTGTCTGAGTGGTCTTCTATGGTGAAGTACCTCACAAAAACTTTGAACATCATACTAGCTGACAAAGGGAAAATATGTATAAGGCCCAGATCCATTATCACAGAGCAGGAAGGAAAGGTAAGCCTGAAACTAAGAACCAATAAACTAACAGGCATCACAGGCCAGTGCTTCTTCATCAAGTGTGCCTTATGGTTTTGCACAGAGATCTGACCCCTGCCCACATGTCAGCAAATATTTGTGTAAATTTTATATTCATCATTGTGGTTTGAATGTGAAATGCCCCCATAGGATCATGTGATTGAACAGTTGGTCCCCAGCTGGTGGCTCCTGTTTGGAAGGTTGTGTAACTTTCAGGAGGTAGAACACTGCTGGAGAAAGTGGATCACTTAGGGTCAGCCTTGAGGTTTAACAGCCTGACACTAGTTCCCTTCTACTCTCTGCTTCTGACTATGGTTCAGTGTGACCAGCCATCTAACACTGTCACCATACCAAGATAGAATGCAAACCATAAACTAAAACAATCCCTTCCTTCTTTAAGTTGCTTCTTGTCAGATAGTTGGTCACTGGGACAAGAAAATTAACTAATAAAGAAAACAAATATGGAGAGTTCATTGTAGTAATAAACCTGACCATGTGGTTCAGGAGTCATTCCAACTGGATCAGAGGAGACTATGAAAGAGTTTGGAATTTGGGGGTATAAAAGCCCTAAAATATTGTAAACAGAGCCTTTTGAGTCATTGTGAAAGCTGTGTGGAAGACCAGAATGCTAAGAAAAAAATGTGGAGAGAGGAGACACAGTTCATGAGGTTTCAGAGGGAAGCAAGGATTCTATCAGAGAATAGATTAGAGGCCATTCACACATTACATTCTGGTCAAGACTCTGGTCACATTCTACCAGTCCTGAGAATGTGAGGCTGAATCCAAAAGCAAGGGACTAGTGTGTTTGGTGGAAGAACTCTCTGGGAAGGAAACCATGCAGGCTATACCACAGTCACTGCTCACTGCTCATATTCGCTCTAACAAAAGAGAAACAAACAGAGCAAAAAATATGCAAAGTATGCAGTTTGCTGAGGAAACTAGAATGAACAAATGCTTTTTAAAGATGAGTGCAAGGTGGGTGTAAAACATGTAAATTGCTCAAGATTAGACCCCAGCTATTGATGGCCCCTACTTATAAAAATACAAATTCATTTAAAAGGAATGAGCCTAACCTGAGAATGCTGCTCAAGAAGTTTTCTGATTAAAAACAACTGCCTAAGCAAGCAGAGACCACTATAACTGTAATCCTGAAGGATCAGGCTCCATCTTGAGCCGACAGCAGAGATCTTCAGCATCATCTACATGTGCTGGCTTTATAGGCATGCAAGATACAAAAGTGAGGGGCTCCTTGAGTCTTGTGCCAAGTTTCCAAAATTCCATAAAAGCCAAGCAATGTGTAGGATGGTTGGATTCCTCAGAAAGAGCCCCTGGGAGACATTGTGTGAAGCTGTGGAGGCAAACCTAAGCGGCAAGTGAGACCCCAGGATACTAGAGATGCCCAGACTATGAAAGGTATACCTTCCTTGAAAGGCTGAAGGTGTAGAGTGAATTTGTCCCAAAAGAGAAGATATGTAGGATGCAGGTGGCAGAACAGGAGGGTGAGACTTTTTGTAGCCCTTTGTAGACCAATGATTCCATCAAAAGCCTCAGATGCCATACATGGAGCTACAGGATTTGATATTTCCCTGCTGGGTGTTGTCTTCTAGTCTGATCTTTCCTTGCTATGCCCCATTTCTCCTTTTTGGATTAGCAACATTTATTCTGGGTCATTGTATGTTGAAAGTATATGGATTGGTTTTGACTTTAGAAGGGCTCAAAGTTGGGGGCTAGAAAGATGGTTCAGTGGTTAAGAGCACTGTCTGCTCTTGCAGAGGACCCAGGTTCAAATCCTAGTACCCACATGATGGCTAACAACCATCTGTAATTCCAGTTCCAGGGAATCTGATGCCCTCTTCTGACTTCTGCTGGCATTGCACAGCATGGATGCACTTACATACATGCAGGTAATATACCCATAACACTCATACACATACATTTTTTTAAAGAAAGGATTCAAAGTGAAGTCATTGACTTGATTCTCAGATGAGACTGTGAACTTCTGTATAGTATTGGAACCGCTAAAGCCTATAGAGACTTTTAAAATTATAATAAATGTGTTTTACATCATTAGAGGTCATGGGCCTATGGAGGACAGGGATGAAATGTGGTTTAAATGTGAAATCTCCCACAAGGTTCCTGCGTTTGAACTTGTTACCCAGCTGGTAGCATTATTAGGAATACTGTGGAACCTTTAGGGAATAGAGCCTTGCTGGGAGAAGTGATTCATTGGAGGTGGATTGAACTTCATTGAGAAACGATAGCCTGGACATTCTTCCTGTCCACTCTCACCTAACTATGGATGCAATGTGACCAGCTCAAATAAACTGCTTCTCTCTTAAAGCTGTTTCTTGTCATGTATTTGGTCACAACAATAGCAAAGTAACTAACATGATCATCAATATAAAAATGAAAATTTGGTATTTGTTTCATTAAATGTGCACCTTCAATTTTTGTTACTAATGCCAATTTTAGTTGAACAAGTAATACTAAATAAGCAAGCAAATACAATAAAATCAGTGTAGGATGACCACACAGGAGTTTGTATGTGTGTTTCCCAGCTATACTGCTCAACCTCTATTTCCTGTATGTATTTCCCACATTTTCTATTTATCTTGATAAGTCCCCTGGGAGCTTTGTGCACTGTGGATCAAAACATGGTCATGGAACAGCTCACTGGACATCAGATATTCTCAGTTACATCAAATATCTCTCTACCTCGAGGAAGCTCATGAGAAGACACCAGTAGCTATTTATAGCTGAGAATAGTTTATTATAGAAAATGATACTTGTTGTCATTGGAACGAGAAAACAAATGATATTGTGTCTATATGCACATAGGCAAAGAACGGCAGTTGTCTGTGATTATTGTTTTGCTTCAATATTAAAATTATGCTCTGCATAGATCAAATATTTATTCCTAGATGAGACTGTAGCATCAGATAAAAGTACACCATGTGATTCTATTAAATCTATCCCAGCTTATTTTAATGCAACTGCTACAATTTTAAAACAGAAATGTAAGGCTGGGAAGATGACTTGGTAGGTAAATGCTTTTTATGCAAGCATGATGTTTCAATCCCCAACACTTACACAGAAGTTGGGCACTGCAGCAGGTGCCTGTTAACCAGTGCTGGGGGGAATGGAGACAGAAGTTCCTAAGGACTTGCTGGCCAGATGGGGTAGCTGAAACTGAGCTCCAGGTTCAGTGAGAGAACCTGTCTCATAATAAATAAATAAATAAATAAATAAATAAATAAATAAATAAATAAGGTAGAGAACAATAGAGGAAGACACTTCATATCAACCTCTGGCCTCAATGCACAGGCAGGTGCACCCCATACACACGTGTGTACACACAAACACACACACACACACACACACACACACAGGCCTAGAAATGTAGCTGGTCTTGTTAATATGTGGGTACCACAAAGGTGGACTTAACTAACTATAGAACAAAATATTTGAATAAAATTTTCATCTGTACTATATACAGACATTGTTTCTTGATAGTTCTTAAACAATGCAATATAATAAATATGTCCATTGTATTAGGTATTATAAATAAGCTAGAGTTAAAGTATGTAGGAGACTGGGCATAGGTTATACACAAATAGCTTATTTTTACATAGAAGTCTTAGGCATTCATGGATCTTGGTATCTGATGAAGTTCCAAAAACCAGTCTCCCATAGATCAGACAGACAACTGTATTTAGAGCAGAAGAAAGACTGGTCATGTGTCAGACAGGTCTTTTTTAGATAATTTAGCATGAATATTTACCCTATTGATTCTATACTTGAAATGCTAAACAGCTGAATTGAGGACTGATGCTTACATTAAAGTGACCAAGCAAGATCTCTTCCTTCTGTCCTTCTCCCCTGTATCCAAGAGGTATTTGTACCCAAAGAACCTGTGGAGAAAAAGGCACATCTGCTGCAGTCACAAGGGCACAGTGGGAGACACAGTACATGACGGATTTGTAACACTGATCAGTATAGGGACCTACCCTGATAGGCAATGTGATCCAAAGAGTGCCATACTCATCCATCACATGGCTGCACTTCCTTCCATGGAGATACATGAGTACAGAAATGGAGAAAGACAGAATTTCAGCATAAGGTACTCCCTGCTGGGCAGTACCCTAACCACTCAGTCAAGTCAGATCTTCAAGGCATGTCTTCTTGTCTTTCTGAACCTGCCTCCTTCACACCATATTTAGTCCCATCTCTCTACTCTCCAAACTTTTCCTAGAGTTAACACCCTATTCTTTTCACCCCTTTCTGGTCATTGTGATTCTGGCTTCATTTTCTCCAGTCTGAATTCCCCCTATTGGAATCTGTTTACTTGTTTTTTACTTTCTACTGACCAAATTTAACCTTCTGTATATTATAAAGAACCTTGCTTAGCTTTCTGTCCTGGTGACAAAATACCAGAGATAATTTATAAAGGGCGAAGGTTTATTTTGGCCCATGGCTTCAGAGATTTCAGTCTAGTTTCATTTGGTCCTGTTGCTTTGGGCCTGAGATGGCAAAACTTATCACGGTTGGAGCCCCTCAGAGGAAGTTTATTTACTTCATGCAAGTCAGAAAGCAAAGAGGGAAGGGCCAGGGTCCCAACAGCCTCTTGGAGGGCACTGCCCCAGTGTTCTAACTCCTTCTGTTAAGCCTCCACATCCTAAAGGTTCTGTTACTTTCTAGTAGTACCTAGGCTAGGGACAAAACCTTCATGGCCTTTGAAGAATATTCAAGATCCAAATTTTTCATCATGCTTCCTAACAGAGTTGCCTAAGTGTGGGCAGAGGGAGAGAAAGAAGCAAATCCATTTTCTTCTTCCAAATTTTTCATCAGATAATCCATTCAGACTAGTGACCAGTAAGGACAGAAAAGAGGAAGAGGTAACAAAAAGGCTAAATAGTATCTTATGAAGCTCCTCACGACAGTTTATAGTAAAGTCCTCCAATACCATAATTGTTTTATATAATTATCTCTCATTCTATTCTGTAGACCTTTAGAATCCTAATGATGTTTCTGCTTATTTCTGCATTTCCTATGCCTAATAATAAGCTAAATAAGCATTTCTTAAATGAACACTTTATCCTGAAATGTTATTTAACACTAAATTTTAAAGATAGTGATAGGTTACATTTCTAAATAAAATAGTGCTGGTAGCATCTAATTTCCAGCAGTCTCTCTAACATAATTACATGGTTTACTGGCTATGTTTGGACGTTGTCTACAAGTATTATTTGTTGCAGAATTTTCTTTCCAAATAGCTGAGTCTTCTATTTTTAGTTGTTTTCTTAATTTAATTGCACCCAGAACAAAAGCCAGTACACCGAGCACAGCGGCAGTGTACACAGCTTAAGAATGGTTGTTAAATATTTGCTGACTTCTGAAAAATGACCTTGTGAGGCATTACATACCTAAATTGGTTGGAAACAGATGCGAAGCATGTGGTCCTTTGTGCAGAATCCTTCACACTGTTGAGAACGTTGGCAGGTAACATCTGAAAACTACCCTGAATAAACAGGTAGGGGGAAACAATCATGCCCCTTTGTCTTGACTATTCCTAGAGAAGCTGGACAACGGCTTGAAATCAGTTAAGGTGGAGAAAAGCTTTAAAAAGACATTCAGGGACTGGAGAGATAGCTCAGAGGTTAAGAGCACTAGTGCCCTTGAGGATCTGGGTTCGAATCCCAACACCCACATGGTGGGTAAAAACCATCCTTAACTCCAATTCCAGAGGAATCTGACACTCTCTTCTGACCTCTGTGGGCATTGCATGATATGGGTGCAACTTACACTCATGCAGGCAATACACTCATACACACATTAAAAAAAAAAAAAAAAAGACATTTGGCACTGGAAAATGAAGTAGAAGGAAAGAAAACTCTGAAACAAAAGAGCCTGGTCTCAGAATGTGGTCAAATCACTCTTAATTTAGAGCCATGGTTTTTTCATCTGGGAAGAGGAGTAACAGCAATGCCCTTCTGAGCTGGACAGAAGGACTGAGTCCAGGTAGAGGCGCGATGCCCTGGTGAGCAGAAACCATTGTCACTTGTATGTCAGGCTGACATCACCACACTACACAGAGCAGCAACAGTTTTCCTCTTAGCTCTTATGACAATAAAACTTGAGCTATTTTCTGAGCAATTTTATTTTTCAGAAACTCCTTCTGAGACATGGCCCATATGTTCTATGATGATTTTTTTCACTTGTGAAAACGTAAACACACATTTGGGCCCTTCACCATGTGACCATTGCTCTACTGTTTACCTTTTTACTGGAACACAAGCTGTGAGTTTCAGTGCTCATCTGGATGATTTGGCTACGAAGATGACATTTATGCCACTTAGGATGGTTGACATTTAAATCTTAACAGTAACTGTTGGATTGCATCTATGCCTTAGAAAATGATTTAAATATAATCCTTATTTTTCTACCCATTGAAGTGTGTAACAAATAACAGTGGTGACTTTGGGTGAGAGGGACACGGAGGGCCAGGAGGAGGAGTGGGCAGCCTCTAGAGTCATGGATATGCATCCTGGAACTCTTACCTCTTGCAGTCCTCTGCTCTCCAATATCAGCTGGACTCATTGACTTGCCTCAGCAAAAGTGATGAACACCCGTCCCAACGTTCAGTTATGGAGGGTGGTTGCTTCCTTTTTGAATGTTTTTCTCTTGACTTCTTTCTCATCTGTTCACACAAAAGCGAGTTGTTTGCCATGGCGTATGTCGCCCTTTGCAGAGGCCCATGTGGCAAGTATCTGAGGAAATTTTTGAGGACCCAAACCCTGCCAACACCCAAATGAGTGAAGTTGAGAGAAGATCTTCCTGTAGCTGGGTGTTTGGAGGAGAATTCAGTCACAGAGAACAGCTTGGCTGTGGCCTCATGGTACACCTTGAGTCACCAGCAGCCAGCTCAGCTGACTCATTAGAAACTCTGATGACATTAATGCTTTGCTATATTAAATCACTATGTTTGGAGGTCATTTGTTAAACAGCAATAGGTACCTAATATAGGAAGAGATAATACAAAGGATTATTAAAGCAGTTTTTGTCTTTTACATCTCTGTACCATATGGTTTTAAAATTTTTGTGTATGTGTTATGGTTACTCCCTACAGTACTGTCCACAGGTGTTATTTAGGCTGGTAGACTGTGCAAGCACTGCAGATTGGCTCACTTAACAAAAATTCTAACAGCTTCTATTTCCTTTTTGTACTATAGAAGCCAGAACGCTTCATAAAAAACAACCATTTCCCAGTTTCTCTTCCAGCCAGGAACGCACATGTACATTCGTGAGCAAGTTTTCCCACACAGTTGGGGCAAAACTCAGGAGAGGGAAATTAGCAAATTGAGATGGTGGTGTGTTCTACCCAGACCTCATGTGGAGATGTTTATCATTACGCAGTAGCTGAGACAGAAGTGCTACTGTCCAAGTGTAGAGTGGATGCTAATTCTCACCTTCAGAAGTACCAAGTGGTAGACATAGAAACCATTCCACAGTGTGGCTTGATATTATTTTGTAACATGATTCCGGAGTGGCTGAACATCTTCTAAGATAAAGACTTAATTCAGTTAATACTTTTCATTCCCTTCTGTCACCTTTCCAAATTTTGTTAGATTATGTTTGATTTTCCTTTTGGTGTCTTTAATCCCTAAGAGATCTGATAAACCCTTACTGTTTTCAGCTTACTTGGCTTTAACTTTAGCTACAGGATGGTAGCAGTGGCAGGAGTAAGAAGGCTTAAGTGCTTGGTCTCTTGTTGCAGCAACATTGGTGGGATCACCAGGAGCTCAGGGTAAGACTGAGACTCAATATATGGTTCTAAGAAATTAGACCTGACATCCATCCCTGGGCTGCACAGCCTCCCCTGTCCTTGTCCCAGGACATTCCCTGGGTAAGTACAGCAAGGCCCAGACTAGTCTCTCCTCCTATGCTGGGTATAGGCCCATTTCTTGTCTTGGCACCCCAGACACCGGGGCCAACCCCTCGGGCCAGAGCCACCACTGCTTTTGATCCTCTGCATCCGGACCAACCCAGTTCCTCCCTACCTTCCCCAGGAACCCTCTAGGCCTGGTCCCACCCTCACCTCCCTTTACTTCCCTGGACTGCACAGCCTCTGGGTGGCCTGGCGCCAGCACCTTTCCTAGTCTCCAGGAACCCTCTGGACCAGGTCCGGCCCTCGTATACCTTTGCTTCCTGGGCAGCACAGTCTCTAGTGTCCTGGAACCAGCACCTTCTCTGGTTAAGTACAGCGAGCCCAGCCTCTTTCACCCTCCCAACTCCCCCACTGAGTCTCTCCTCCTAGGCTGGGTACTGGCCCATTTCTTGTCTTGGCACCCCAGACACCAGGGCTAACCTCTTGACCCAGAGCCACCACTGCTTCCTGATCCTTTGCATCAGGATGAACCCATTTCCTCCCTGCAGCCCCCAGGAACACTTTAGGCCTGGTCCTGCCCTCTCCTCCCTTTACTTCCCTGGGCGGCACAGCCGTCAGCTTCCTGAAACTAGCATCTATCCTGAGCCCTTTTCTCAGGCTAGTGCAACCCCAAAATTCTTGAGGACAGCATCTTTCCTGGAAGGAGCCAGACCTTAGGGGAAAGCCTGATGTCATCTGAACCTCATCTCACTTGGGCCTCTGTGAAGACAAAAGCATTTAGGCCACTCCAATACAAAATCAAAAGAGAGAACCTGAAGTCGAGGCCAACCAGCATTTCATGCCCAACAAGTAAACCACAAAGGCACATAATGTTTACAAAAAGAAGCAGATCTAAAATCAACAAAGGAAGGCTTAAGTCTCACACAAGAATCAGAAACTAGGAAACTCACATGTTAAAGTCACAAAGAAAAAATAATAACATGAAGGACCAAAATAATATATCCATACCAAGTACTAATAGTCCTCTAGAGGAGCACAATGAGAAATCCCTAGAGTTAACACAGGACATGGAACTCAAAATAAACATGATAAAAGAATTCAGTGAATTTAAAGAACACACAAAGGAAGAAATCAAAGAAATGAAGGAAGATAGAGATAAACTTATGAATGAATTCAGAAAAGAGAAATACTGAAGAATACTCAGGCTGAAATGAAGAAGGAAGCGAAACACTCAGTAAGCCAATTAGAAATGACAGGAGAAAGCCTCACCAATAGGATGAATGAAATGGAAAACAGAATATTAAGACTGGAAGATGAAGTGGGTGAATTAGACCACAAAAGCAAAGATTATGAAAAATTTTAAAAAGCACAAGAATCGAATAGGCAAGAATTGTGTGACGCCATAAAAAAACCAAACTTACAAATCATAGGCATACAGGAAGGAGAAGAATCTCAAGATAATGGTATGGAACAGGTCTTCAACAGAATTGTAGAAGAAAATTTCCCCAAATTAGAGAAAGACATGCCCATACAAATACAAGAAGCATATAGAACACCAAATATACAGGAACAGCAAAGAAACTCTCCACGGCACATCATAGTAAAAACACTAAAGTTCAGAACAAAGAGACAATACTGAAAACTTCAAAAGAAAAACAAAAAATCACATATAAAGGAAAACCCACCAGAATTACAGGTGACTTTTCAGTGCAAACTATGAAAGCCAAAAGAGCCTGGACCAAAGTATTCCCAGCTGTAAATGACCACAGATGCCAACCCAGATTACTTTACCAAGCCAAAATGTCTATCATACTTGAAGGAGAAAGAAAAAATCTTCCATGATGTAAATAGGCTGAAAGAATTCATGGCCACAAACTAGCCCTTCAGAGAGTTCTTGAAGCAACACAAAGACCTGAAGAAAGGAATGACTATACCCAAGGGGTAACAGAAAGAAATTCAATGAAAGTATCGCTGTGGAAATGCACAGCTATATCACGAATGTGAACAGAAATAAAAATGACAAGATTTAATACCCATCTTTCATTAATAACCTTAAATATCAAGGGACTGAACTCCCCAGTCAAAAGATACAGATTAGTTGAATGGATTAAGAAACAAAAAAACCCATCTTTTTGTTGTCTGCAAGAAACTCATCTCACTTTCAAGGACAGGAAAAAAAACAAAACAAAACAATACAAAAAATATATACCAAGTGAATGGCACTAAGAAAAAAGCAGGTGTTGCAATTCTAGAATCTGATAAAATATACTTTAACTAAAACTAATCAGAAGAGACAAAGAAGGCCACTTCATTCTGATCAAAGGAACAATAAACCAAGAAGATATTACAATCGTGAACATATATTCACCAAACTCTGGTGAACCCAACTTCATAAAAACAGTACTACAGGACTTTAAGACCCAGATTAATCCCAACTCATTAATAGTAGTGGACTTCAATACCCCATTGTCACCATTAGATAGGTCAACAGGGCAGAGTGTTAACAGAGAGACATCTGAATTAAACAATACCATATATCAAATGGACCTAACATATCTACCGAATAATCTACCCAAGGACCAAAGAATATACTTTCGATTCAGTGCCCCAAGGAACCTTCCCCAAAACTGACCATGTACTGGGGCACAAAAGAAACCTCAACAAAAAGATTGAAATAATTCCATGCATTCTATCAGACCACAATGCAATAAACCTTAAAATCAATACTGGAAGTATTCCCAATAATCACATGAACACATGGAGATTAAACAACACACTCCTGAATGATGAATGGGTCAAAGGAGAAATTAAGAAAGAAATAAAAGTATTCCTGGAATTAAATGAAAAGGACAATACAACACAACAAAACCTCTGGGACATGCTGAAAGCCGTTCTTAGAGAGAAGTTTATAGCTCTAAGTGCCTACATCAAAAAATCAGAAAGAACATAAATAAATGACTTAACATTGCAACTTAAAACACTTGAAAAGCAACAAATGAAACCCAAATTCAGCACACAAGGAGAAATAACAAAAATCAGAGCAGAAATTAATGGAATAGAAACAAAGGAAATAATACAAAGAATCAACGAATCCAAGAGCAGGTTCTTTGAGAAGATAAACAAGACTGACAGACCACTAGCCCAGTTAACCAAAAGAAAGAAAGAGCAAATCCAAATCAACAAAATCAGAGATGAAAGGGGAAACATCACAACAGACACCAAAGAGATCCAGAACATTACAAGGGAATACTTTAGAAACCTATATGCTACTAAATTTGAAAACCTAAAAGAAATGGACAGGTACATAAAAGCATGGGAACCACCAAGCTAAATCAAGAAGAGATTAACAGCTTAAACAGACCCATAACACATAAGTAAATTGAAACAGTAATCTAAAACCTCCTGACTAAAAGAAACCCAGGGCCAGATGTATTTACAGCAGAATTATACCAGACATTTAAAGAGGATCTACATCCAATACTACTTAAGTTATTCAAAAAGATAGAAATGGAGGGAGAACTTCCAAATTCCTTCTATGAAGCCATCATCACTCTAATAACAAAGCCAGGTAAAGATACAACCAAAAAAGAAAACTATAGACCCATATCCTTAATGAACATAGATGCAAAAATTCTCAACAAAACACTTGCAAACCGCATACAGACACACATCAAAAAGATCATCCAACATGATCAAGTTTGCTTTATTCCAGAGATGCAGGGATGGTTCAATATACGTAAGTCAATAAATGTCATAAATCATATAAATGGGCTCAAAGACAAATACCACATAGTCATATCAATAGATTCAGAGAAGGCCTCTGACAAAATTCAAAATGCATTTATGTTCAAAGCCCTAGAGGGAATTGGACTGGAGGAAACATATCTCAACATAATTAAGGCCATATATAACAAACCCACAGCCAACATCATTCTAAAAGGAGAAAAACTGGAAGCATTTCCAATGAATTCTGGAACCAGACAAAGCTGTCCACTATCTCCACTCCTCTTTAACATAGTACTTGAAACTCTCACAAGAGCAATAAAATAAGAGAAAGAAATTAAAGAAGTAATCATTGGAAAAGAAGAGATCAAATTATCCCATTTTGCAGATGATATGATATACCTAAGAGACGCCAAAAATTCTACCAGAAAACTCATAGAAATGATTAACACCTTCAGTAAAGTGGCAGGTTACAAAATTGATCTAAAAATGTCTGTAGCCTTTCTATGTACCAATAACAAGCAATCAGAGAAAGAGTACATGGAAACACTCCCCTTCACAATAGCTGCAAATAAAATGAAATATCTTGGAATAAACCTGACCAAATACATTACAGACCTCTACAATGAAAAAATTTAAATCCTTAAAGAAAGAGACTGAGGAAGACAACAGAAGATGGAAGGACTTCCCATGCTCATGATTGGCAGAATTAATATTGTGAAAATGACCATTCTATCAAAAGCCACTTATAGATTCAATGCAATGCCAGTCAAAATCCCTGTGATATTTTTCATATAATTGGAAAAAAACATCCTAAGATTCATGTGGAAGCACAAAAGACCTCAGATAGCCAAAGCAACCCTGAGCATTAAGAGTAATGCTGGGGGGGAGGGGTTACTATACCATATATTAAACTGTATTACAGAGCAATAGTCATAAAAATAACATGGTACTGGCACAAAAATAGACCCATAGATCAATGGAACAAAATTGAATACCCAAATATGAGTACATTCAATTTCAGCCACCTGATATTTGACAAAGGAGCCAGAATATTCACTGGAGGAAAGACAGCATGTTCATCAAATGGTGCTGGCAAAAATGGATCTCCACATGTAGAATAATGTAACTAAACCCCTATCTTTCACCTTGCACAAAAGTCAGTTCCAAATGGATCAAAGACCTCAATGTAAAGCCTGAAACTCTGAAACTGTTAGAAGAAAACATTGGCAAAACCCTACAAGATACAGGTGTAGGAAATGATTTTCTAAACCAGACATCAATTGCTCAGGAAACAAGGGCAAGAATCAACAAACGGGACCTCATTAAACTAAAAAGCTTCTGTACTTCAAAAGAACCAACCAAGGAAGTGAAGAGAAAACCCATGGAATGGGAGAAAATCTTCATGAGCGACATGTCTGACAGAGTTTTAACATCCAGAATATATAATGAACTCAAAAAACAAAGTATCAAGAAAGGAAGTAACCCAATTAAAAGATGGGCTAAGAAACTGAACAGAGAGTTCTCAAAAGAAGAAATAGAGATGGCCTAAGAAGCATCATAAAAGGTGTTCAACATCACTAGTAATTAGGAAATGCAAATTAAAACCACTTTAAGATTTCATCTTACCCAAGTCAGACTGGCTAAGATCAAGAGAACAAATGATACCAAATGTTGGAGAGATTGGGAAAGGGGAATGCTCATGCACTGCTGGTGGGTCTGCAAGCTTGTTCAGCCCCTATTGAAAGCAGTGTGGAGAACTCTTAAAAGACTACAAATGAACATAACATTTGACCAAGTTGTACCACTCCTTGGCATATACTGAAAGAACTCATCCTATTGCAGAGACACTTGTACATCCATGTTTGTTGCTGCTCTTTTCACAATAGCTAAGAGATGGAAG
>NW_008349483.1:422660-435458 GCF_000622305.1 Nannospalax galili
CACACAGACTGAGAAAAAAATGGTATATTTTCTCCCTCATATTTGGATCCTAGCACCAAATTTTTATAAGTGAATATGTATCTAGGCATAACTACAGGAACCAGGATAATGAAGAGGAACCAGGGAAGTAAAGGAAAAGAAAGAATCCGAAAGAGAAGAACAATAGAAAACAGGTGTTACCAAGGGAGATACAGACAGTAATGGGGTTATTTTAAGGGGAGGGAGGAGGGAAGATTATACAAGGAACCTAGGGGATCAAGGGAAAGAAGGTGCTCAAGAGAGGTGGGACCATAGGAGGAGGGTATTATTAAGGGAGAAATGGAAAAAAAACAGGGGCACTTAAATGGGTAATCATGGTGGAAAGGTTAGACAATGTGAGAGACAAACAATGCCTACCTAGTTTTAGAAAACCAGAAAGAACCATATTAGGCCAACAACCTACTGATAGATTATACATACAAACAGATCAAAGAATGTAATATATGCCTAAACAAGGTTTATCTGACAGCATTTGATCTTTGTCCAAGCTCTATCTACATGGCATATGGTAATTAAAAGTACCAGACTGGTGGAAATAACCTTCTTGTATGTTTAATAGCCATACTTTGAGGCCTATACTAATTTCATCAGGGGGACATAAATGACAGTTTTTATTCCTTGCCCTCCTAGGTCGACAAAGTTCCAGAGGACTGTGAACATCTCTCAAAATGTCCTGTATCTGTGGTGAGTCACCTGTTCTCTTGAGAAAGGAGGCCATGGAGACCCCACCAGATGGACCTGAACCAGTGTCCAGTCTACAAAGAGAAGGGTCAACACAGAGGAAACATTTCCTCCATGCTTCCAAGTGAAGCCAGCCATGGTCGAGCAGGACCTTTGACTTATCTTCACATAGAACTGGTAAAAGAAAGGATCCAGGGGCTGCTCCCAAGCCCATGTGACCCCTGAGGAACAGATCCTAAATGACCTTAAGAGTAAAAATAAATTGTTTTATCTGGTCCAACTGTAGGGTCTTAAATACCCAAAAGGAAAGTATAACCTAAGATTAATTGGGTCAATATAATTTTTAAGAGTCCATATATATATAGGTAAAGGCTACATAACATGGAACAATGCCAGACAGGTGATACCTTCCTTTGAGTTATTGGCCAAGGTGTCGCAAGAGACTCCCAGACACTAACCCAGCATAGAACTGGGAAAATGAACAGCAGACCACAATCTTTTCTAAAGGAATATTGACAACTGATTGCTCCTAGATGAGGAACAGCCGATCTTCCTAAAACAAGGATCTCTAGATAGGCTGACTAGATTCAGCAGATGGAGAAGCACTGAAGAACGGCTGAGGGTGTCAACAGCAACAGGGATGACAGAGTATATGGGCTCCAGTATGTGGAAGGGGGGAGGCTATGGGAGGGTGTCATTTTGGAAGCAGGTGTATAGATGAATAAGATTGTGTGGGATGTTCTGTATGATATACACACAGAAAAATCAACAAATTTTAAAAACAACATATATTTGAGGAGGAATCATAAATTTTTTTTTCATTTTAAATAGAAGTGATAAACATTACCGGTGAAATCTACCTGATGACTTTATAGCCATACTCAGGTACTAAGGATCTGAGTGTATCCAACTGTGACTAGTAATCATCAGATACATAGAGATTAAAGACACATTTGCAAACATCTAAGTGTTAGTAGCATTAAAAATGTAGGAAACAGCATATTTTTAAATTGAATGGAAATCTTCTTTAAAGGGTAAAAACTCATTCGATTTTATATCTTACAGGGTTTATACTGAGTTCAATATTGTATAACTATTAATTCAACTGTGAACCTAAAAATTACAGCCTCTTTTGAAAGAGATGCATCCTTGCTCTAGAGTATCTTACTGAATATGTTAAAGCTATAATGAAATGCTTCTTCTAATCATGTGGTTATTAAGTTTTAAAAAATTTAAAATAATTCTTCAAAGCATAAAAATTTGCTCCTTAATAATTAATGCATGTGAAAAACATTACCATTGAAATCTTCCTGATGACTTTATATCCATGCTCAGATGCCAAGGAGTTCAGAAAGTAACCAACTGTGACTAGTAATAATCAGATATATAGAAATTAGAATGAGTAAAAACAGAGTCTTTCTGTAAGAAACTGTATATTTTAAAATGAAATGGAGATCTTTTTTAAAGGTTAAAATATCATTCAATTTTATGTCTTATAGGGTTTATACTGAGTACAATATTGTATAACTATATTTATTCAACTGTGAACCTAAAAATTTACAGCCAATTTTGAAAGAGATGCATCTTTGCTCTGGGAATTGTTATTGAATATGTCAATACTGTTGTAATGAAATGCTTCTTCTAATTATGTGGTTATTAAATAAATAATTTAAAAAATATATACAGACCAAAAAAAGAAAAGAAAAGAAATTAGATCTGAGAAAATGCCAGTTTATTTAAGGTGAAGCTGGAGGAAACAGAAATAGACAACAAATGAGTCTACTGAGCAGAAGGTGAATGAGTTTCCTAAGATTCCCCACTCTCATCCTTGAGACCCGATATTAGTCACAGCTCTGTATTGGAACATAACCAACAGAATGAATACATATTTCAAAGAAGATTTATTAGACTGACTCACACAATATATAACGAGTAGTCCAACCACAGCTGTCTGCACTCCCGAGAGGCTGAGAACCCAGCAGCTGTTCAGACCATGAGGCTGAGTGCCTCAGCAGCCCCAATCTGGTGTGGAGAATTCCTGGAGAGTCACTGGTCTTCATTCCACATTGGAAAGTCAAAAAAGCTGGGTTCTGATGTCAGTGAAGGGTAGCAGCAGTGGTGGCAGCAATAGGATAGATGCATTCACCAGATGGGTGAAGGTGGGCAGGCAAAGGCAGCAGCTTTTTCCTCAGACCTCCTTATAGCTGAGTCACTGAGCTGAGGGACCATGCACTCTGGGGGAGCATTCTCCCCTGCAGTTAATTATTCTAGTAAATGTTCTTACAGACCTGTCTAGAGGCATGAGCCTTAGTTGATTTCAGGTCCAATCAAGTTGACAACCAAGATAAATCATCAGACCCCTTCATGCTGCAGGATAGCCACCCCACTGAAGGACATGAACCACAAACTACACTCTAAACCTGATCTGTCTCTGAGGGGAGTCACCCCTCCTCTGCTGCCCATTGGACTGTCAAATTATCTTTTTTTCTCTGGAATATGGTAGACAATTATTTGTAGAATTAATGAAAATAATATACATATCATGGTAAGAAAATTTAGTTTTAGATGCCTCTAGTGGTTTGAATGAGAATATCCCTCCTAGGCTCCAAGTATTTGGGCAGTTTATCTCCAGTTGGTAGAGCTGTTTTGGGAGGCTTTAGGAAGTTTTGCCATGTAGGAGGAAGCAAGTCACTGGGGTCAGGCTTTAAGAATTCTTAAGCCTTGCCAAATTTCCAGTCATCCTCTGTTTCCTGTGCCTGCTTGAAGATGTGAGTGTTCTGCTTTCTGCTCTGGTCTCCTCCTGCAACCAAGCAGCCTTGCCATGATAGACTCTGATCCCTCTGTAACCATAAACTCAAATAAACTCTCCCTTCTATAAGTTCCCTTGGTCATGGTATTTTATCACAGCAGCAGAAAAGTAACTATCCAGTGCCTGTATGCTGTTTCCATCACATAAATTCAGACTCCACAAAGGGCCTGACCTGTACATGGCTGAAGTGCTTTCCTGTAGGTTGTGAACAGACTCTACCAGTTGAGGAGGGTTGACCTCTGAATCTACAGCCAATTTCTGGATCTTTCTCTGGGTGTCTAGAGCACTCTGAAATATGAAGTATGTTTTCAGAACCATTTAGTTACTGTCTTTTACTTTTTTTTATGTGTATGAGTATATTCCTTGCATGTAGGTAGGTGTACCCATGTCATGCAGTGTCCACAGAGATTAGAAGAGGGTGTCAGATCCCCTCTTACTGGAGTTATAGATGGCTGTTAGCCACCATGTGGGTGCTAGGAATCCAACCCAAGTCCTGCGCAAGAGCAATCAGTGGTCTTAACTGCTGAGCCACCCTTGCTTTTATAAACTTTTCTCTCTTTATAGTTCCATTCAGTCATTTTGCTTTAGAACAAAGTCTTATTTTATCAGAAAAGATAAACACTTTTACACAAAAATCATCTTTTTGATTTTTCTCACCAAAATCCAACCCCATGTTTTACATTTCTCTATACTATTAACTGGTCTTTCTGCCTTGTTTAGATCTTATCTTAGTTTGCTTTCAGTTGCTGTGACAAAACACTATGACCAATGCCAACTTGGGGTGGGTATATTTTATCTTACATCTCCTGAGTCACAGTTCATCACTGAGAGAACCCAAGGTAGGAACTCAGGGCAGGGACCTGGAGGCAGGAGCTGAAGAAGTGGCCATGGAGGAATGCTGCTTACTGGCTTACTTCCCCCCACACACATACCCATGCTTGAGAGGACCATCTGCCCAGGGGTGGCACTGCCCACAATGAGCTGGGGCCCTCCCACATCTCTCAAAAATCAAGAAACTGCCCCACAGACATGGCCACAGGCCAGTTTAATGGTGGCAATTCCTGAACTGAGGCTTCCTCTACCCAGGTATGTCAAGTTCACAACTAAAGCTATCCAGCACAAGATGTCTTTATTAAATTTATTTTTTGAAACAGCCCTTTGAGAAATCCCCAAATTAAATAAAAACCAATATTTTTTAAAAAACATATTTTAAGCTTTTTTTTTAGTTTCTCTCATTCAAGGCATGTCAATTTTCTTCTTGTACTATTTGAATACAGATATATAAATACTTCAGGAATTTTGAACTTTTAAGTGGTTTTAATATTCAATGAATACACAGAGAAATCAATTTACAGTTGTTTGCCAATCATTCACAATTTAGGCCTCAATAGGACGTATTCATTCACAGATTCAAATAGATGTCTTTTAAGATTATATTTATTATTTATGTATGGGCACATGCCATGGTGTGTCCATGTGGAGGGCAGAGTACACCTTGCAAGAGTCAGTTCTCTTCTTCCACCATGTGGGTCCTCAGATTAAACCCAGGTCCTTAGGCTTGGTGGCAAGCACCTCTACCTGCTGAGCCTGCTTGTTGACTGTGTTGTCTTCTGTTGTTGTTTTGGTTTGGTTTTTTGAGACTAGATCTCTCTACAGTCCCAGGTGGCCTAGAACCCTATATGTGGACTAGGCTTGCCTTGCTTTCAAAGAGCCTCCACCTGCCTCTGCTTCCAAGGTGCTGGAATTGAAGGCATGAGCCTCCACATCCTGTCCCATGTTGTCTTTTTAAATAGAATTTAAGAGTTAACTTGTATTTATATTTAATGATTGATAATTCAGTATTGTAATTTACTTAGAAGTAATTCAGATGTTTTATAACTATCATAACATTCAGATTTTAAATTACACAGGGAGTATATTTAGGTAGACTTTTCATTTAAGTTTCCAAGTTCTTTGATTTTAAGTTATCCCTAAATTTCCCATGGAAACTGAGATATCAGGTAAGTCTACTCAGGACTTCATTCCTTTACAAAAGAGAAATCAAAAGGTTGATGTGTTTAATAAATGTAATGGACATTGTAACAAAAATGTCCAAGGGAGAAATATAATTTTGATTACCAACCAAATCAAATATATATGTTAACAATTTTAAAGACACCTTTACTTTTATCTTGTCAACAGACTTTATTTGCGAAAGAATTACAAGTCACAGGCATTTGAACGAACTTAATAGTTTTAATTTACATAAATACCCACTTATCTATGGCCTAAGTCACATATCAACCATGCCAGCTGCCTCACAGTGCCTAGATACTCCTTTGGAAACTTTTAAGAGTAAGTACCCAGCTTTGTCCTCTAGGAATGAAGGTTCTCTCTTTTCAGGCCCCTGCTATACTCTCTGTGGCATTAATTAAACCCCTAAATAAAACTAGCCTGAAAGATGATCTGTCTCTGTATTTCTTTCAAACCTCCCCAGTTCTCCCTAACTAAAATCTAAGAAATTGGTGCTGAAAACCAAGTGCTTCAGAGCTGAGGCAAGACAGATCGCTTTATGGGAGGCTTTCCTACTGTTTCCACTGCACTGTGCACCTCCTGCCTCATGCTCTCCTACTTGGGGCCCTACCCTCATGCAGGGCTAGTGCCCTTCCCACTGCAGCTTCTTTGCACCCTTCCCTAACAGGGAAACTGTCCTTCTCCAGCAGTGGACCTTTATCTCCAACTTGTGAGTCCCCATCCTTCTGAAAAATCCTAGCACTGGTCACCAGTGTTCCCCAGTCTTGGGTCTGATACCTTCCCTAGGCCTTCAGACTCTTGGGATGCCAGGAACTTGGCCCTGGTGTCTGAAGCAGGAGCCAGACCTCAGGAAGGGGAACTGAGGAATTCAAGGATGCTTGTTTCCCTTGTCCTTCCTCCAAACCCAATCAACTCTCCAGACTTCCCGTGAGCTGCCTTAACAACAGTCAGTGGCCTTAAAATGGCATCGTTACAGTTTGTTCCTGGACCCCACTCTGACGGTTGAGATATGGCTAACTACAAGCCAAAGAATTCCTTTCAGCCTCTCCATAAAGATAAATGCCTACTTTTCTTCCTTGTGAGAACGTCTCTCACTCCCCTGTTCTCTCACTCTCCTTTACACAGGCTTGGCACTGGAACTTGCCATCTGCCTCACATGGAGAAAGTGGGGCTACAAAAGAAAAATAAGTTGCCTCAGAAGTGCTGGGCCCTGCCAGCATCTGTCACTGCTTTTTGCAAGGGAGGAATCAAAACACAGGGCCAGCAGCATCTTTGCCTATGGTTTCCCTTCTAACCAGACTTTCTGAGGAAATCAGGTTGCCAGATTTTCAGCTTTTCCAAAATGCTGAACAACCCCCACATACACACACACACACCCCACTGCAGACTTGCAGCCAATTTGTCTGTGGTAACCCCTTTGAGGTCAATCTGTCCTGAGCTACCAGATAGATTGGTTCCAAGATGACTGTTTTATCCCCCATACATTGAACCAAAACCCAGGTTTGTAACCCACTTGGCAGAAATGATATCCTAAAGAGACACTTGTGTCTTCCAATCTACCAGACTATTGAGACAACAGACCCAAAGGAAATGGAAATTTTCCCCGGGAATCTCATGCTGGGAGAAAGAAAAGCTGCTAGCCAGCAGGAGCACTTGTCTTCTGGAATGAGATTTATAATTGTCAGACCACCTTAGCGGGAAGCGACTGAAACCAAGCAGGCCACACCCTGCCTGGCCAGGACTGCTTAGATGTGCATATTCCTCTCTTTACACCTTAATCTCACTCAGGTGATATACTTCGGGGGTCACTGAATCTCTCTGTCCCTCTTCTCAACATGGACACTTTCTGCTTTTTACTATTAACTGGATGTTCTCATTGCTTCTCAAGGACAGGTGACTGGACTGGACTTCTTGGGGTACAGACTATGAGTCCAAATTTGCTAACCAAGAGTAAAGAAAGTCCAAAATGTTAGGGAAAACATGGTGGGAAAAGAGATAGAAGAAAAGGGGAGGTTACATTTTCAAAGTGGTCAGACTTACAGAAAGCTACCTGTCTGTGCAGGGTCCACAGCACTGCAGTAAGGAGTAGGGATTCTAGACAGTAGGGATTCCTGTCTCTTTGGTGAACCTACCTTCCTAGGGGCGCTCCTGAGACCAGGTGCTTGATCTGACAAAACTGGAAAGTTAAGGCTCCACCCAGGCCAGAGATCTCCCACTCTTCTGACCAGTGTCCCCCCAAGGGGCCTTTCTTGCTGCTGTAGTCATTATTAACTGCTACTATCAACATGTCTGATTTTAAGATATGCCCTTGTGCAGGATGTGTACATATGGGTATTATATATATATATAAAAACATTTCAAGATGATTGTTGACTGCTGAAAACAGAGGTCCTTATCTTTGTCAAGCTGAAATAAGATACAATTCTAAAAGGAAGTAAAAATCATCTTTCAAAAAACTTAACTGCTTTACTTGGGCCTCAAGAGATGGTTCTGCAGTTAAGAGCGCTTGCCACTCTTGCAGGGGACCTGGGTTCAGCTCCCAACACCCTCACAGTGTGGCTCACAACCACCCATAACTCTGGTTCAAGTGAGTCTAATGCCTTTCTCTCATGTCCATGGGCTTCTGCACATAAACTCGTGAAGACAAATACACATTAAATAAATAAATAAATACATAAAAATAGGTAAATAGAAATGCTTTACTTGCTCAGAGACATACAAAGTGATCTTGAGGGTTTCAGATTACCCTAATGTGTTTAATTACAATAAAATATAAAATTTCTCTTTTACAATATATTTTGGGAAGATAATTTATATATGTGCTTCCAGGTTTAACATATTTTACCTATATGTATGACAGCTCTTTAGAGTACAATGTGAATGTTTTCTGTGCTTCTGATGTAGCTTCCCGAGTTCTTATTTTAAATGTAATTTTTTTGACCCAAAGGTTTTCAAGATTTTATTAAAGAAATAAAATGAAGGAAAAACACCAAAGGTAAACAGAGCTGCTACAAGTTATCAATATAAAATGTAATCTTTTGGGGTTCACGAGATGCCTCAGTGGTTTACAGCACTGGCTGCTCTTGAAGAGGACCAGGTTCAATCCCCACTACCAGTATGGAGGCCAACAATCATCTGAAACTCCAATTGCAGGTGATCTGATTCCCTCTCCTAGCCTTCGTGGGTTTTGCATGCATTACACTTACATGCTGACAAAGCACTCATACATACAAAATAAAAATAAAATTTAAAAAATTAAAATAAGATGTAATCGCCTAACCTTTAGTAAAAGTTAAAGAGAAGTACTTTTAGATGGGAAAGGTTTTGTGTGGAGAGTTTGCTCTGAAGTAAATGATTCTTCCAGAATGGAAATAGAGAAGCAAAACAGAGGCCTAAAGAATGTAGTGAAAAGGGTCATGAGAGGTAAAATGTAAAGAAAGACAACATGAATATGCCTGTTGACTATAATTAAAGATTATTAAAATTACTAAGGTCAAAATTCACCCTGAGAGAAAATTGAAGCCTGATTCTGTTTATAATAAGGTTTCATAAATATTCATCTGATTTGGGGAGCATCGTAGAAAACTGGCTTACAAAGCGAAGCTTTTTATCAGTTGACTTTTAAGTAAATGAACCATTTGAAATTTGATAACCAAATTTCTACAAATATCCAAATGTTCTCCCACTGGGTAAAACCTTCAATTGCTGGATAGTCACTGCCTTAACAGTAGGGAAGATTCTCTTTAAAAGAGTTATTCATGTCTGGGGCATTCTTCCTAAATTGCATAATAATCATCTTAGTGGTCAAATATTTAAATCTATTAACAAAACTGTGCCTATGATTTTTAGTCCTCTAGACTGGTGGTTAAAGGAACAAATGGGACTTAATAAACTCAAAATTACCTAAAGCTTTTTGCTTTCTTAGCCTAAGACACTCTCATTAGCTAGCTCTTCTAAATCTATGACCCACTTCACTTCTTTTGGAAAAACATTCACTATCTCCTTATTTAAGAAGTACTGAGTGTTCTATTAAAAATTAAGAAAAAAACTATATGAGTTATCTCTATAAAGGGAGACATAAGGAATTTTAAAACATGATAACTAAAACTTTAGAATTAATTACAGAGTCTTTCCTCAATGAGCACCTGGAAGATGAAAAAAATAAAAACAGGAGATTTCTCTCAGGCTGGAGGGAAAGAACTGTGTCAGAATTCAACAAAGCCATCTCCAAGTGGTTTTACAGATGAAGAACATATCCTTCTGAAGCATAAATCCAGATACCAGCTTCTGACAGGATGGGACCACCACTCCAACACTGGTACAGTTAAAAAGGAGGCAACCAAAGATTTTAATTTGATGCCCCTTAATCTCTTGGTGCTGCCTGCCTCCTTTCCTAAAACATCACCCTCTATTTCCTATACATAAACAAAAGATCTGGAAATGTGGGATCACTGACACTTCGGGTGCTGTTGTCTCATAGACTCAGCCACACTTGACTGCAGTCTTTCTCTCCTCACAGCTGCTACAAAGAGCTGAGAGAACCCACTGCTCTCAGTAAGAGATGAATCCTCTTGTAGTTGCCCAGGAATCTGATGCAACCTGACTGTGGGCAAACAGCATACATCATGCCCAGGCATGCTGGTATACACCTTTAGTCCCAGCACTCTGGAGGCAGGGACAGGCGATTTCTGTGAGATGAAGGCCAGCCTAGTCTACAAAGTGAATCCTGGGCCAGCTGGGACTACAGGGGACCCAAGGTCAAAAAACAAAAAAGTTAAAAAAGCACAGATTACATATTAACCAAGCCTACTGTTTTATGTGAGACCTCTCCATCCCTCAGAAACCTTTACAAGTAAATACCCTGTATTGTCTGGTGGGACTGAGAACTCTCCAAAGACTCCTACCATGTTGTCTGTGGCCTAATAACTCTCTTAATAAAGCTTTTGCCTGAAGGATGATCCATCTCATCCTCTCTCTCAAACCTCCGTTCCTCTCCCTAAAATCTAACACTCTCATGTCTACCACCATTGGCGGCTAACACTCATAGAAAGGTTATGTGAATTCCCTCATTTTCCATAGGGAAAATTAAGTGGATTTTGTTTTACTTATGAAGCTAAATGAAGCCGCCTTGATATTTTCACATTTAATTAAAATAAGATCAGTTTTAATAACTTTCAAGTTACCACAGGGAGATGATATAGACTGTGTACTAAAGGTAGAAAATTAAAACACCTGTGTTAGAAATAGTAGTAGAAAGAGTCGCAGTTAGAAAAAGGAAGCAACCAACTTCCATAATCCAGATTGACCTTTATTATTAGTCAGTAGGGGTAGAAATGACTGGCTGGAATTGGCACAGCAACCACACAACCAAGTCAAGCATCAGGAGAGTTGTACTTGCAAAGGGCCTGGGACCTGATAAGGGGTGAGGACCTGTTAGCAGAGCAGGAATCACTTTATGGCTGGGGGTGATATGTTCCAGGGCCATAGTTTTGAAACAGGAGCTAATAATGCTCAGAAAAGGCCCATCAGTGGGAATGCTGGTTTATGACAATTCAAGGTTTTTTGTGCAATCTCCCTTTATTGAGGAGCTGGGATTTTCCTGTGTATTAAGCCACATAATGGGAAGCAAGTGAGTTAATGTATGTGATACTGTGCATTCATGCTTGGTCTTCCTTTCTTGGAATCCAGTTTCTAAAATCCTTAGAATCCCTAAAATGGTAAGTACCCTTTATATGCTAATGGATTGGCTTGTGACTGTCAGCCTAGGAAGCTTCAGGATAGGGTCTGGCCACCAAAAAGGCAAGTTTAGAGGGTTAAGACTCCTAGGGCTACCCCAAAACTTCTGAGACCATACAAGGGGAGACCCCTTTCAGGGTTCTTAGTCTTGTTCATAAAAGAATTTAAGAATATACTCAAATGGAAACTTTGGACAATTTTCTTAGAATTTAAGGAAAAAATCCTCCATGCAGGCAATTGGTAAATCTCAGCAGCTGCTCATAGGAGGAGAATGGAAAAGAAAAGAAAAAAAAGCCATAAAGTCATGCCTGTTTAGAGTGGACATGGAGGCCTGATACAGGGTGGATTACAGCTGCTTGTCAGGGAAGGGAAGAGAACTTTAGAGTAAAAGTAAAGAAACCCAAGTGTTGGGGCAGCCCAAAGCATTAGGGAAAAAATGGTTATAAAATAGGTATCGGGGCTGGAGAGATGGCTCAGCGGTTAAGAGCACTGACTGCTCTTGCGGAGGACCCAGGTTTGATTCCCAGCCACTAGAAAACATCCTTAACTCCAGTTACAGGGGAATCCAAAGCCCTCTTCTGACTTCCGTGGCACTGCAAGATATGGGTACACTCACATACATGCAGTCAATACACTCATATACATAAAATAATAAAAATAATAAAATATTTTTTTTGCCAGTCTTTTTTTTTAAACTTTGACTTTTATTTTATTTTCTTTTATAGATATATATTTTTTTTAAATTTTTTTTTACAATTAAAGTTACAGTTTTAACAATATACAAAATGATACAGTAATTCAGATTTTTTGGCATAATGATTACAGATTTGATAAATACATTTTATATCTCATAATAGCGATGAAGATTATACAAAAGCTATTAAAACAATTATGAGAATAGATTCAATTGTCACTTAAATATCTAAAGCTATTTTCCTTTGCGTTCTTCCAAAATGATTTGTTCTTATTCTTTACCTTAATTTGAAGGACTTCAGGAAGATACTTGTTTTTTTGTTTTTTTTTTCATACAGAAGAATTCATTCCAACAATTGACATTGAGACGTTTTCACATGCATTTCTAATCTCTATATACATGACTATCACTGGTCACAGTCGCCCACCTTCTGAGCTCCTCGGCATCTGAGCATGATTACAAACTCATCAGATAGACAGCCTTCCTCTCCCACTAGAGGCTCCATACTCTGCCATCCCTGTCACTGCCATCCCTGTCACTGTCCACTGTGTTGTCAGAACCCTCATCCATTCCCCCCTGTCTGCCCTTCTGGTAAATCTAGTCAGCCAGAGGTCCCTGTTCCAGGAGGGTCAGCTGTTCCTCATCTACGGCAATCCATTGTCAGTATTCCTTTGGATAGAACTGGGGTCTGTTGTTCATTTTTCCAGTAGTGTGTTGGGTTACTGTCTGGAAGAGCCTTTATCTATCCTGGCCAACAACTCGACTGAAGGTATCGCCTGTCTGGCTTTGTTGTTTGTAGAGTAACTTTTAGTTATGTATATGTATG
>NW_008349483.1:440761-446728 GCF_000622305.1 Nannospalax galili
CTTAGGTCTGGAATCTTCTAAGAATGCTTTTGGCCTCAGGAACTTGGGTGTTGGACTGACCTGAGACCCTGGCCGTGGCCATGCCACGCAAGGATGCAAAGGCAGATGGGGAGGGAAGAAGCCCCAAGATTTCCCAGGAAGTGGATTGAGTAGCTGTGTTGTACTGGATGCAAAGGATCAGGGAGAGAAAAGGTAAGCCTCGTAGCCCCAGAAAGAGGCTGTCAGCCCCAGAAAGAGGCTGGGGGGGGTTGCAGGACCAGGGAAGTAGAGGGAGGTGAGGGTGGGGCCAGGACCAGAAGCGGTGCTCCTGGGGCCCAAGAAAGACACTGAGTTGGTCTGGGTGAGAAGGATCAGGAAGCAGTATTGGTTCCCCAGGTGTCTGGGGCCCCAAGACTAGGAGTGGCACAGGGCTCAAACTAGGAGTATAGAACGGTGGGGGGGGGGGGGTGGAAGGGTGAATGTGGCTTAGGGAGTCCCGGCGTAGAGGGCTGTGCTACTGACTTACCCCAAGAGGCCTGAGGATAGTAGTGTAGGCTAGGAGAGTTAGCCGGTGGTGCAGGCCCAGGGAAGCAGAGCGAGGTGAGGGCAGGGCCAGGACCAGAAGTGGTGCTCCTGGAGCCCAAGAAAGGGACTGAGTTGCTCTGGGTGAGAAGGATCAGGAAACAGTATTGGTTCCCCAGGTGTCTGGGGCCCCAAGACTAGGAGTGGCACAGGGCTCAAACTAGGAGTATAGAACGGTGGGGGGGGGGGGGTGGAAGGGTGAATGTGGCTTAGGGAGTCCCGGCTTGGTGGGCTGCGCTATAGACTTACTCCAAGAGGCCTGAGGATAGTAGTCTAAAATATTTTTTAAAAGATATATCAAGAAGAAAAGGAGAGGTTATGCTTGTCTGAAGAATTCAGAAAAGTGAGCAAACTTAGGGAGAGCTACACGTCCATGCTGGATCCAGAGGCACTGAACTAGGAGGCAGGGATTCTGAACAGGAAAAGGCCACTATCTCATTACTGCACTAGATATTCTATCTATGTTTAGGATGACTTAAGGTGTACCAGGCTTCCTAGGGGTGGTCCTGTGACAAGGTGATTACTCAGCAAAAATGGAAATTTATTGGGTCCTTGTCCATTCGAGAGATTTTATTCTCTTGACCAGTTTTCTCTTACAGGCTCTTTGCTACTCTAACAGGTGTCTGAGAGGAGCTACTGGCTGAATGCATCATCAGAGACCAGAGACTCAGTCATTCATGCCTATATGAGAAGTGCTCCATAAACACTCTAAATGGCAGTGTCCTGAGAGCTTCTCGGTATCTGAACAGGTGGAGACCCCAGGACTAGGATGTTGTGACCAGGATGTTCCTCTGACCCTGTGGTGATGAGCCATGGACCCGCCTCCTTCTCACGCTCTGCAAAGGAGTCACTCCCCTTCCCTCTTCCAACCAATTGGTTGACCATAGCTGCTTGCAGGGGAAGGGCTACAGTTATAAAAACTGGGAAAACCACCAGGCCAGTCTCTTGCCATTTTATGAGGCTGTCCAGAACCATGTGTGGCCTTTCAAACACAGCCATGAATGGGGGAGGAGGTGGGCTCCCACTCTTCTGTAAGTAAACCTGTACCCCAAGCTCAGTTAGCAAGCCCAATAAACTCATTAAGATTCTTCAACAAGGGTTTGGAGAATTCTTTTCTCAGGTCATCGCAAGGACTGTGGGAGGAGGGGATTTGATGCCACTGCGCCTCCCAGCGGTGATTTTGACTAACAGATGTACTCTGGCATGCTCTGGGTATTCCAAGCCTCTATTCACAGGCCTAGTCATCTCTTCTTTACATGGCATCCATTAGCAATGTCTGTTTTATCCTTTATCACAACCAGTAAAGTATTTACCTGAGTTCTTGAGCTACTACAGCAAATTAATTGAACCAGAAGAGAACTGTGAAAACTCTAGTTTACAGCTTATGCGTCATCAGGAGCACAAGTCACACAACTTGGGGGTATCTTTTGCATCTGAAGAAACACATGTTGTCTTGGGGGAGGGGCAGTTTGCAGCTGATACTTTAACTTTTGGAAACTGAAGCTATCTCCAGGTAGATAGTATCAGAGTTCAGTTGAATGAGGGGATAACTGGCTGGTGTCCGCTACAGAATTAATGGCTTATTTACTGCTGGGAGAAATCATTTAGCATCTGAGGTCACAGACATCTTCTGGATTGATTGTAGTTAGGTAAGAGTACAGAAAAAAAACAAAACAAAAAAACCCTGAGGTTTTTCTTTCATATTACTAAGGCTTGTAAGACTTTATGGCAAATAAATTCAGGTAAAGAGAATGAGTGTACAGACAACATAGGATTATATTATTTGGCAATATGAAAGGAGTAAATTTCATTGTGAATAAATACAAAGAACAAGAACTGCATCTGTGAGAATGAATGTGGAGTTTATTTTAATCTTTCATGGAGATACAAATTGCTTAAAATGAAATTTGTTTGCAGCACTACTGAAGGAAAAATCATTGAGATTATCAAAGTATTTTTAAGTGGATTCCAGCTGTTTACATGGAAAAAGACTTGAAAAACATGGACACAATCAAAATATATGTGATTGAAGTCACTTCTAATGTACAGGCATAGGCCCCTTAGGGTCTATTTGCAAAGGATTTAGAAATAATATATTTGAAGACTTTTGGGAAAAACCAAAAAGACCATAAAAGAAAGGTTTTTCTAAAATGAAATTATTCTGATACCGTATCGTACTTTATTTCTGTGAAATACTGTTACCTTAGTTCTCTGCTCAGAAAAACTTATAGCTACTGAGCTTTGAAGACTCTGGGAAATTTTTAATATTTATCTATTGTGTGTGTGTTTCTGTATGTGTGTGTGTATGTTACAGTGGGCATGCAGAGGTCAGAACACAGCTTGTAGGAGTTGCTTCTTTACCTCCATCATGTGGCTTCCATGGTGGAATCCAGATCCTCAGGCTCAACAGCAAACACTTTTAAATGGCAAGCCATCTTTCCGACCCACTAATTTTGATAGAAGTACAAAAGCATATTTTTTGGTAGGAGAAACTATTTTTCTTTGTAAAATGCTGAAATTTAAAACTATTATCATTCTTCCCTATAAAATACTAAGGAAAAGTACTTTTTGAAACCAAGCTTGAGCAACGACAAATGTACGAATGCCGTGGATAGCTTCCCTCATGCTGCAGGGCTGGACAGGGCACACGCAGAACAGAGAATCAGTGGGTACTATTCTTCCTCTCGTGAGATTTTCAGGTATGCGAGCCTGGGATAGAGAAAATTCAGGTCTTTCATTGAGTCTTAACAAATTTTATTGCAATTGAATTTAAAGGCTGATTGATGCTGGATAGTTCTTGAAGTTGAAAGTGGTATCCTTCTTCTGAAGTAATGAGAGTTATTTCACATGCCAATGTGTGTGATTTACCAGCACCCATTGCTCTTGATGTAGGATCTTATTAGTAACAGGAGGAAGGAATGTGTGGACATTCCAAGCAATGTTGACCTTAAAAATTTGTGGTGCATGTTTTTATTTATCTTAAATTACATTTATTCATTTACATATTCATGCATTTAGTGTATACATATGTAGACACATGCATGCCACAGCCTACATATCGCGGTCAGAGAACAACTTGTGGAAGTTATTTCTCTTCCACTATCCGGGCACTGGGGATCCAACTCAGTTTGTCAGAATTGGTGGCAAGTGCATTTAACACCTGAACCATCTCCTAGCCCTGTACCTCTTTTTAAAAAATTTCTAATAATGGAAGCATCACTGTTATTTCTTCATTGACATCTTAGGACAGCTACACACATGCACAGATACAGACAGAAGAATACTAAGACAATGAAGTCGCACCACACAGGCTAATACTTTTTACCCTCATCATCTCCTTCAGCACCACCTGCTCCAACCTCATTATTCTTCTCTGGGGTTGTCATGTCTTCACAGGTCTTAGAGAGCCTCCTTCCCCTGCACATTCATCCGGCCACAAAGTCACACTTGGCATGAGCCCAGGGCTCAGCAATGGCTGTGGTGTTGTGCAGCATTCACACAGCTTGCCAGGTCTCCACCACACAACTTGGTCAGGTCTCCATCAAGTACCTTAGTGAGATGTTGGTAATTAAGGCCCACCTTGAAGCCAATGGGGCACCAGTTCACAAACTGGATGTTGCTCTTGGTTTCGTTTGTGGCAATGGCAGTATTGATCTTTGAGAACCACATCACTATGGTGCAACAGGTGATGTATTTACAATGTATTTACAATGCCATGTATTTACAATGGCAAGAGTCACATTTTTCCATCTGTTTGGCTGGCTCAAAGCAGGCATTGGTGATCTCTGCTACTGTAAGCTGCTTGGCTTGTAAGAGATACAACTAAGAAAGCTTGTAATTGCTAGTTTCTACAAACAATACTCCCAAGACAAAAGCTTTCTTCCTCCATGCCCTCACCCACATACCAGCGCACAGAGGCATGCTTGGCATACATCAGAGCAAACTTATGGTTGAGATGGGCCCAGGTCTCAGCAATGGCTATGGGTGTTGCTCAGCATATACACAGCTTGCTGCACCTTGGCCAAGTCTCCATCAGGTATCACAGTGGGAGGCTCGTAGTTGATGCCAACCTTGAAACCAGTGGGGCACCAATCCACAAACTGGATGCTATGCTTGGTCTTGATGGTGGCAATGGCAGCATTAACATCTTTGGGAACCACATCAGCACAGTACAATAGGCAGCAAGCCATGTATTTACCATGACGAGGGTCACATTACACCACCTGGTTGGCTGGCTCAAAGCAGGCATTGGTGATCTCTGCTACTGTAAGCTGCTTGTGGTAGGCTTTCTCAGCAAGATGACAGGGGCATATGTGCTGGATAGCTCCAGTGTCAACTTGACACACCTGGGTTGAGGGAGCCTCAACTGGAGAATTGTCTCCATAGGACTGGCCTGTGGCCATGTCTGTGGGGCTTCTTGTTTGTTGAGTGATGTGGGAAGTGGTGAAAGTTAGTGTAGGTTGAGTGCTCGATATCGAGGTTTCTACAACAGATGTAATAGATGGCCTCACTGTCTACCATGAAGACACACAATCAGAGTGCTCCAGGGTGGTGTGAGTGGTGAGGATGGAATTGTAGGGCTCAACAACAGCAGTAGAAATCTGGGGGGCTGGGTAGATGGAGAACTCCAGCTTGGACTTCTTTCCATAATCAACAGAGAGCCGTTCCATCAGCAGGGAGGTGAACCCAAGCCAGTTCCCCCACCAAAGCTGTGGAAAACCAAGAAGCCCTGAAGACCTGTGCACTGGTCGTGAATTCGGTCCAAGACAAGGTCAATGATCTCCTTGTCAATGGTGTAGTGCCCACGGGCATAGTTATTGGCAGCATCTTCCTTGCCTGTGATGAGCTGCTCAGGGTGGAAGAGCTGGCATACCAGTGTGAACTTCATCAATGTCCGTGGCTTCCAGGTCTACAAACACTGCCCTGGGCACATGCTTGCCAGCATCTGTCTCACTGAAGAAGGTGTTGAAGGAGTCATCTCCTCCCCCAACAGTCTTGTCACTTGGCATCTGGCCATCAGGCTGGATGCCATGCTCTAGGCAGTAGAGTTCCCAGAAGGCATTGCCAATCTGAACACCAGCCAGGCCAACATGAATGGAGATGCACTCAGGCATATTTGGTCCTTAAAGAGGTCCGCGGAACCGGAGGAAGAGAAGGGAGGGTGATAGAGATCTCCCACTAACAGACTGCCAAGGAGTCAGGGAGAGAAATCTATTTTGTGATTTTTTTTTTAAACAGTTACCTTTGTATCTAGGATTTAGTCTACAGCAGTGATATAATCATTAATTCCAGGCATTATAGTTTTATGATTCTATGGAGGAAATTTCACCCACATTATTTTTTTAAAAAACATTTCCTTAATCTTACAGTTTTATTCCTTTTTCCCCTCTTACAGCTGACCTCTTT
>NW_008349483.1:447684-460974 GCF_000622305.1 Nannospalax galili
ATTATATTGGCCCCTTTAATCTTTGGTTATACTTCCCTTTTGGGTGTTTAAGGACATTATTTTTAAAATTGGTATTTATCCAGTTTTTCCAGCAGTCTTTTGTAATTTTAACTGGAATCATGTAAACAGATTCACATATGAAGAATGGGCAGCATTGTAATTGCATCTGGAAGCCAGAGGCACTTCCCCATTTGTTCAATTATTCTTGGACCTTTGTAAGTTCAGTGGCTTCATTCACATCGATTATTTATTTTTACATTTGCTTCTAGTTGTCATGTAATTTAGATGTCTGTCCTGTTGTCTTTCTTCTTTGGAGCTGGTTGCAGTGGTTAGATCTAACCATGCTCCTCAGTTGTGTGCATGTGTGTGTGTGTGTGTGTCTGTGTGTCTGTGTGTATGTCTTTGTGTCTATGTGTCTCTTAGTGTGTCTGTGCTTTTGTGCGTGTGTTTGTGTGTCTTTATGTGTGTGTGTGTGTGTGTGTGTGTGTGTGTGTGTTTGTGTCTGTCTATGTGTGTTATTTGACTTGGTGGTACTGTCTTGAATGGCTGCATGCATTGTCTTCTCTGTAGTTTTCTTTTCTCTGGGAGCTTGTGTCTTGAATCCTTAGCTTCCTCAATAACCTGGACCTACACCAGCATAGTGAGACTGAGTTACTCTCCAGTCCTGATGGACCCTACACCAACTTTCTGAGAATATAAAGTTCTAGAAGGGGTCCTCCTTACATATGTGAATATGTTTTCTCTATCCTAAGTCCTAACTACTTGTATTGCTCTCTGATACCTTCAAACAATTTCATTTTGGTTTTGATGACGGTATGTAGGGTGATATTTTATGGCTTTCATTATTATTATTTTTGCTGTGCAGACCAGGCTGGCCTTGATCTCAAGGACCCACCTGCCTCTGCCTTCAGAGCAGTGGGATTAAAGGCGCATACCACCATGCCTGGCTCTGTTTTCTGGCTTTTATATTAAGTGCATCAGATGTCAGCTCCATGGTCAGAGCAAATACAGGCCTCTTCAGTAGTAGCTTTAAACTGCTGAAACTACTATGTTTTCTTTCAGTTGGGTGACAATTGTGATAACATTTTTACCTTGTAGGAAATTTAAATTAAAGAAATACATTATTATAAAACATGAATTCCAGATTGCATGAACCGGAAGACATTTGTGTACAACATCTAGGATTTTAGGATTTTGAAGACTGAGTCTCTGTCCCCTTCTCCTTATACTAAATCCACTCCCATGGTTTTCCAGGTACCAAGGCCAGGATAAGAGAAAGGTACCTGTGGTAGTAAAATACAAGATGGAAGCAGGCATAAATCTTCCTCCTCACTTGATAACAGACAGAAGGTATGCCTTGGGGCTATCCCTGGCAGCTTATATTGGGTATTCAGCTGCCTTTTCTCTAGAACATTCTGGCTAAACCAAGTGGAACAGACAGAAACATTGCAGGGACATTATAAGGGCCACTGAATCCCCCCTTACCCCTTCTTCCATGTTGGTCCTGCTTGGGTGTCTTGGATGGACTCTTCTTTCCCACCATCTTCTACCTCACTGTCCTCGGGAACAAGAAGCTGCCATTAGGGAACCTGCTCTCCTGTTTTCTATCTAGCTGTATTCCTTCTCACTCTCCCTCAATCTAATTGACAGGGCAAGATTTTTTCAAGTCTATCCTGGGAAATCATGGTGAACTACTGAAAAAGTGGTAAACATGTTCAGAAGATTTGGGAGACTGTGAATGACAGGTTCTCCTGTAGATGGAGACTCCCAGAGACAAAAAACAAAGTCCCAGTTGTTCTCTGCTTTAAAAGGAAGATGAAGAAAAGAAAAATCTATAAAATACCCAGAAACAGATACAGCAATAGCTTTTATAAATCACTGAAGGCTCATCTTTGTCAAGCCTATGAACACCCTACCACAACCTTTTAATACAGGCATCTAACTCTGTTTTACAGAGCAAGACAGAGACGCAAACAAGAGGTAATGGAAACTGTCCCAGTTCTCCAGAGTGTATGTGACACATAAGACTAGCCACTCATGAATCCCTTAAAAGCCTGAGCCTCTCACCACACCCATACCACTGTACTGTCTCTACTTTTTGCATCATCTAAAGTACTGCAAAGATTTCCTGTTCCATGTTGGCATTTACAATTAGAACTGTTAAAACATATTTGACAAGTAGATGTCTCATATATGCAAACATTTCCACTGGGTAAGTTTTAATTTTTTTCTTTTTTCTTTTCTTAAAAAATATTTATTTAATCACCATATAATTAGAAGAAGCATTTCATTACAACAGCATTGACATATTCAATAACAATTTCAAGAGCTAAGATGTATCTCTTTCCAAATTGGCTGTAATTTTTTAGGTTTACAGTTGAATTAATACAGTTTATACAATATTGTACTCAGTAAAAACCCTATAAGACATAAAATTGAATGAGGTTTTAACCTTTAAAAAGATCTCCATTTCATTATTAAAATACACAGATTCATACAGAAAAATTCATTTTTAATGCAACTGACACTAAGATGTTTGCACGTGTTTCTAATCTCTATATATCTGATTATTACTAGTCACAGTCGGTTACTTTCTGAGCTCCTTGGCATCTGAGCATGGATACAAAGTCATCAGATAGATTTCAATGGTAATGTTTATCACATCTACTAATAATTTTTTGGGGGGGGCGGGTGGAGTGGAGGACAGAACCCAGGGCCTTGTGCTTGCTAGGCAACTGCTCTACCACTGAGCTAAATCCCCAACCCCACATCTACTAATTATTAAGGAGCAAATTTTTATGCTTTGAAGAATTATTATTAAAAAAATTTTTTTAGATTGTATAACCACATGATTAGGAGAAGTATTTCATCACAGCTTTAACATATTCAGTAACACGCTCCAGAGCAAGGATACATCTCTTTCAAAAGTGGCTGTAAATTTTTAGTGTCATAGTTGAATTAATACAGTTATAAAATATAGAACTCAGTATAAACCCTGCAAGACATAAAATTGACTAAGTTTTTACCCTTTAAAGAAGATCTCCATTGCATTTTAAAATATGCTATTTCCTATATTTTTAATGCTACTAACACTTAGATATTTGCATATGTCTTTAATCTCTATGGATCTAAGGATTACTAGTCATAGTTGGTTACACTTGGATCCTTAGTACCTGAGTATGGATATAAAGTCATCAGGTAGATTTCACTGGTAATGTTTATCACATCTACTATTTAACATAAAGTAAATTTTTATGATTACTCCTCAAGTAAAAGTCTTTTTTAAAAATTTGTTGATTTTTTGTGTGTGTATATACCATACAGAACATCCCACATAATCTTATTCCTTTCTACACCCACTTCCCAAATGGCACCCTCCCATAGCCTCCCCGCCTCCCACACACTGGGGCCCATGTACTCTGTCATGCCTGTTAGTGTCCACTGTGTTGTTGATACCCCCATCCACTCTCCAGTGCTTGTCTGTCTGCTGAATCGAGTCAGCCTATCTGGAGATCCTTGTTTTAGGAACATCAGCTGTTCCTGATCTAGCATCAATCAGTTGCCAATATTCCATTAGATAAGATTGGGGTCTGCTGTTCATTTTCCCAGTTCTATGCTGGGTTACTGTCTGGGAGTCTCTTGTGCCACCCTGGCCAATAACTCAAAGGAAGGTATCACCTGTCTGGCATTATTTCTTGTTATATAGCCTTTAGCTATACATATAGACTCTTAAAAATTATTTTGGCCCCTTTAATCTTTAAAGTGGTTAAACTTTCCTTTTGGATGTTTAAGACCCTAAAGTTGGCCCAGATAAAACAATTTATTTTTACCCTTAAGGTCATTTGAGAATCTGTTCCACAGGGGAAACATGGCCTAGGGAGGAGTCTCTAGCTCCTTTCTTTTACTAGTTCCATCTATGTGAAGATAAGTCAAAGGTCCTACTCGATCATGCCTGGCTTCTCTTGGAAGCATGGAGGAAATCTTTCCTCTGTTTTGACCCTCCTCTTTGTAGACTGAACTCTCGTTCAGGTCCATCTGGTGGGGTCTCCATGGCCTCCTTGCTCAAGAGGACAGGTGACTCACGACAATTACAGGACATGTTGAGATATGCTCATAGTCCCCTGGAAGTTAGTCGACCTAAGGCGGCAAGGAGCAAAAACTGTCCTTTATGTCCCCCTGACCAAATTAGTATAGGCCTCAAAGTATGGCTGTTAAATATCCAAGAAGGTTAGATCCACCAGTCTGGTGCTTTTAATTACAATATGCCATGTAGACAGAGCTTGGGCAAAGACCAATTGTTCTCAGATAAACCTTGCCTAGACATATATTACATTCTTTGATCTGGTTGTATGTATAATTTGTCAGTAGGGTGTTGACATATTACGGTTCCCACTGGTTTTCTAAAACTAGCTAGGCATTATTTATCTCTCATTGTCTAACCATTCCACCGTGATTTCCTCATTTAAGGTGCCCCCATTTCTTCCATTTCTCACTTAGTAATACCCCTCTCCTATGGTCCTACCTCTCTTGAGTGCCTTCTTTCCCTTGATCTCCTAGGTTCCTTGTATAACCTTCCCTCCCCCTCCCCTTAAAATAACCCCATTATTATCCATATCTCCCTTGTTAACACCTGTTTTCTACTGTTCTCTTTCAGATTCTTTCTTTTCCTTTATGTCTCTGGTTCCTCTCATTATCCTGGTTTCTGTAGTTATGTCTGGATACATATTCACTTATAAGGATTTGGTGCTAGGATCCACATATGAGGGAGAGCATATGCTGTTTTTTTTTCTCTGAGTCTGTGTTACTTCACTTAGTATTAACAGTTTCTAGTTCCATCCATTTACCTGCAAATTTCATGATTTCATCTTTCTTTACTGCTGAGTAAAATTCCATCATATAAATGAAACACATTTTCATTATCCACTCTTCAACTGAAGGACACTTAGGTTGTTTCCATCTCTTAGCTATTGTGAAAAGGGCAGCAACAAACATGGATGTACAAGTGTCTCTGCAATAGGATGAGTTCTTTCGGTATATGCCAAGGAGTGGTACAACTTGGTCAAATTGTATGTTCATTTGTAGTTTTTTTAAGAGTTCTCCACACTGCTTTCCATAGCAGCTGAACAAGCTTGTAGACCCACCAGCAGTGGATGAGCATACCCCTTTCCCAATCCTCTCCAACATTTGGTATCATTTGTTCTCTTGATCTTAGCCAGTCTGACTGGGGTAAGATGAAATCTTAAAGTGGTTTTAATTTGCATTTCCTAATTACTAGTGATGTTGAACACCTTTTATGATGCTTCTTAGGCCATCTCTATTTCTTCTTTTGAGAACTCTCTGTTCAGTTTCTTAGCCCATCTTTTAATTGGGTTACTTCCTTTCTTGATACTTTGTTTTTAGAGTTCGTTATATATTATGGATGTTAAACCTCTGTCAGATGTGTCACTGGTGAAGATTTTCTCCCATTCTGCAACCAGTACTCATGACCACTGAGCCATCTGTCCAGACCCCTCACTTCACCTTTTTAATCCAGGTAAAAATGTTCATTACAGAGATGAAGACTGAGAGAACCAAAAATAAATAATTTATGCATAAGGATAAGGAGGGGGAAGGGCATCTCAGTCCCATTCCAATGTGTGATACACATTAAATGAATTACTGAAAACTGAAAAGCAAATGACAGAACTTTAAAAATGATGTTGATGTATCACTTGGATCAGAGCACCACATCACTGATGCATTCTGAACATGATAGAGACGATGGAACATGGACTCTCCGCAGTACGGTAGTTTAACAAGATCTGCATAATGAAATGGATTTGGGGGGATGGGAGGAGTTGGGGGGATGGGAGGAGTTGTGGGATGGGAGGAGTTGGGGGGATGGGAGGAGGGTTGCTTTGGCTATCCGAGGTCTTTTGTGCTTCCCTATGAATCTTGGGATTGTTTTTTTCCGATTCTGTGGAAAATGTCATGGGGATTTTGATTGGCATTGCACTGAATCTATAAATGACTTATGGCAGGATGGTTGTCACAGTATTAATTCTTCCAGTCTATGAGCATGGGAGATCCTGCCATCTGCTGATGTCTTCCTTAATCTCTTTCTTTAAAGATTTAAAATTTTCATTGTAGAAGTTCTTAATGACTTTGATCAGGTTTATTCTGAGATATTTTATTTTTCTTGCAGCTACTGTGAAGGGGAGTGTTTCCATGTACACTTTCTCTGATTGCTTGTTATTGGTATACAGAAAGACTACAGACTTTTGTAGATTAGTTTTCTAACCTGCCACTTTACTGAACATGTTAATAATCTCTAGGAGTCTTCTGGTGGAATTTTTGGCATTTCTTAGGCGTAATATCATATCATCTGCAAAAAAGGATAATTTGATCTCTTCTTTTCCATTTATTACTCTTTTACTTTATTTCTCTTGTCTTATTTCTCTTGCAAGAGTTCTAAGCACTATGGTAAAGAGGAGTGGAGATAGTCGACAGCCTTGTCTGGTTCCTGATTTCAATGGGAATGCTTCCAATTTTCTTCCATTTAGATTAGGCGTAATATCATATCATCTGCAAAAAAGGATAATTTGATCTCTTCTTTTCCATTTATTACTCTTTTACTTTATTTCTCTTGTCTTATTTCTCTTGCAAGAGTTCTAAGCACTATGGTAAAGAGGAGTGGAGATAGTCGACAGCCTTGTCTGGTTCCTGATTTCAATGGGAATGCTTCCAATTTTCTTCCATTTAGAATGATATTGGCTGTAGGTTTGTTATATATGGCTTTAATTATCTTGAAGTATGTTCCCTCCAGTCCAATTCCTTCTAGGACTTTGAACATAAATGCATGTTGAATTTTGTCAAATGTCTTCTCTGCATTTATTGAGATGACCACGTGGTTCTTGTCTTTGAGCCCATTTAAAGGGAGGTGAGGGTGGGACCAGGCATAGAGGGTTCTTGATGGCCAGCAGGGAGGAACTGGGTTGGTCCGGATTCAAATGATCAGGAAGCAGTGGTGGCTGTGGGCCAAGTTTAGCCCCAGTGTCTGGGGTACCAAGACAAGAAATGGGCCTCTACCCAGGCTAGGAGGAGAGACTTGCCCAGGGAGTTGAGAGGGTGAAAGAGGCAGGGGGAGTCAAGGCACGGTGGGCACAATGGATTTACCCAGGGAAGTTGCTGGTATCAGGATACTGGAGGCTGTGCAGCCCAAGAAGCAAAGGGAGATGAGGGTGGGACCTGGCCCAGAGGGCTCCTGGAGACCACAGAGAGGAACTGGATTGGTCATGAGCATAGGATCAAGAAGCAGTGGTGGCTCTAGGCACAGAGGTTAGTGCTGGTGTCTGGGGTACCAAAACAAGAAATGGGCCTGTACCCAGGCTAGGAGGAGAGATTCAGAGGGGGAGCTGGGAGGGTGAAAGAGGCTGGGGGAGTCAAGGCACAGTGGGCATGTTGGACTTACCCAGGGATAGTGCTGGTACCGGGACACTGGAGGCTGTGAAGCCCAGGAAGCAAAAGCTGTTTTAATTGTTATACATCTAATGGAAAATGTAGATTATTATTAATTTAAATTGTATTTATTTAGGTTTACTTTATGGTTATTAGTGTTTTGCCTGCATGCAAATGCACCCATATCATACAATGCCCTTGGAGGTCAGAAGAGGGGGTCAGATTCCCTGGAAGTGGAATTAAAAATGGTTATAAGGTGCCATGTGGGTACAGGGAACTGAACCTAGGTCTTCTGCAAAAGCGGCTAGTGCTCTTAACCTCTTAGACGTCTCTCCAATGCCAATTTTTTTTCATTTCTTATTTATTTACTTATTTATTTTATTTATTTTAACATTTATAAAAACTTTATTGAGAATTTCATACATGCATATAAGGTGTTTTGATCAAATCCATGCCCACTCCTTCCCCTCCAACATTCCCCCCTTTGAAGAGCTAATCCTAAAATCTTTTAAGGATTAAGTACAAGCTCCTAGATACTTTTGACATTTTGGGTTTTTGTAATAGAGTATGTTGCTCTATTACAAAAGGCCCAAGGGCATTTTGACTTTTAGCCAAGAAATGGCTGCATTTCTTTGGGGTCTTTTTACCCTAACTGCTTAGCCAGTTCCTACCTCCTATTCTTATCACACCATCCTCTGAAGGGGTTACCCAAATTGCCAATAGGGAATAGGGACACAGACTGCTCTGGCTTCTTCCATGATGAACAGGGACGCAGGGTGAGGCAATTGGAGCACCCCTTTAGGGAGTCTATCTAAAAGACTCCCAAATTGTTTAACTCTTTTCTCTACGGGGAAAAGAAAGTCCTTGAATCATGAATAAGAGATGTGAAGGAGAAATAAATGCACTTGTAATTAGCATTACAAGTTCTAGACAGGGAGCTAGAAAAAGTAAGAATGCAGCAGCCAAATTATTTTTAAAATTAAAAAAACTTCACTTTTGCAACAACTGAACAAACATTTCAAAGCTGTTGTATTAATGCACACCAATGTGGCATTTCATACAAATTATATTGCTGTCATAAATACAGAAGAAGGAATGAACATTTACTAGCATTCAGTTAAATGGAAAATTTTTGGTTTTGGACTCAAGTACCATCCAGTCCCTTGTACAAAACTTCACTTCACATGGACCATGTTTAAATAACCAACAGAGGAGCCAGCTGCCAGTGAGCCCTCGATCTTTTTTAAAAATATTTTATTATTTGTATTTTATTTTATGTGTATGAGTCTATTGCCTGCATGTAAATAAGTGTACCCATGCTATGGAATGCTGCAGAGGTCAGAAGAGGGCATCAGATCCCCTGGAACTGGAGATATAGACAGTTGCTAGCTGCCATGTGGGTGCTGGGAATCAAACCTGGGTCCTCTGCAAGGACAGCCTGTGCTCTTAACAACTGAACCATCTCTCCAGCCACTGAGCCCTGGATCTTAATGGGCAAATGCCCTACTTAAGTCTTCTCATGCTCCATCGAAAGGTCTATCCCTTAGAAGACACCACCATCCCCCAAAATATTGTTTGGTCCTATGCTGGTTAGTTCTTGTCAACCTGACACAAACTTAGACATGGCTGAGAAGAGAGACTCTCATCTGAGGAATTTCCTCCATCAGATTGATGTGTGGTCATGTCTGTGGTGCATTTTCATGATTGCTAATTGATGTAGGAGGGTCCAGCTCACTGTTGGTAGTGTCATCCCTGGGCAGGTGGGCCTGGGCTATTCGAGAAGAGTAGCTGGTCAAGCCAGAGGAAGCAAGCAGTAAGCAGTGTTCCTCTGTGGTCTCTGCTTCAGTTTCTTCCTCCAGGTTCCTGCTTTGAGCTCCTGCCCAGAACTGACTTCCCTCAGCGATGGACTGTGAGCAGGAGTTGTCAGCTGAAATCAACCCTTTCTCCCACATGTTGCTTTTGGCCATGGTGTTTAGCACAGCAACAGAAAGCAAACCAGAACAGATCCAATTTAGAACTTGCCCTGGAGTTGTTTACAAGTCAAAGAAACCCAGAGAGGAAGGGGAGTGGGCAGAACAGAAGCTCTGTGACTGAAGCAGAAGTGCGATGTCTGGTGCCATCCCCTCCCCATGGCACTTAAGTCAGTCACATCCCCACTCCTTCTGATACAGATCAGGAATCTTCACTGCTAGACTACCTGGATGGTGTAGCATATTTATATGCTTGGTTTTAAATCTGCTAGAGACAGAAAGATTTTGTAGTATTTTCCACTTATCTCACCTTGCCTTCAAGGCTTGGTGGGGATTACTGTTTCATAGACATTGTTGGGAAACATAGGCCAACACGAGTTTTGAAGATCAATTCTAGTGGTCTATGATTATTCTACTTGGGTTGCTTTTGTGTTTAGAAATAGTCATCATATGCCAGAATTTGCTACTTTGCCTTATATGAGACCAATAAAAAAAAGAGAGAATCAAAGGAAAATTTCCATCTGTTCAGTTGAAAACATCATAAGGGCCAGTTATTGTGTCTGGTCTTGGTGTTGGATTACAGAGACATAAGACAGGCAATTAGAGGTCTGCTAGAGTTGTCATTTGCCATCTGAAATTTCCAGAGTCCTAAGACTAGGCATCCACTGCTTCATTTAAAGACGGCTTGAGAAGCAGTAAATGGAATGGCAATAATTTTAACATTGGTGGTAACTTAATAACAGCAGCAAAAACGACAGCCAGACTGTAGGGCAGAAACCACTTACATATCAAGGGAAAATTGGAAAATTTTATTCCATGATATCAACACTGATTACTACTAAATGCTATAATTGTCTTTGATTACTGTATTAGACAGGGTTCTCCAAAGAAACAGAACCAGTAGAATGAATATATATGTATAGAGATTTATCAGTTTAGCTCACAGGATAGAGTCTGAGTAGTCCAACAATGGCTACACCACACTGGAGAGGCTGATTATCCGTAGTTGCTTAGTCACAAGGCTGGATGTCTCAGTGGTCCCAATCTGCCACTGAAGGTCTGACAAATTCCAAAAGATCAGGTAGTCTTCAGTCTACAGCAGCAATATGAACTCACCAGTGAGAGAGAAAGAAAGCAGCAAGAAGCCAGGTGTTCTCCTCTGCCATGGCCTTTTATATAGGCTGCCATCAGAAGGCGACACCCACATTTAGGGTGTGTCTTCCAGCTTCAGATGATCCAACCAAGAAGATCTCTCTCATTTCAGTTAATCCCAGATCCAGTCAAGTTGACACCCAGATTAGCCATCACACGGACCAACCCAGTTCCTCTCTGTGGTCCCCAGGGACCCTGTGGGCCTGGTCATGCCCTCACCTCCCTTTACTTCCCTGGTCTGCACAGTCTCCAGGTGTCCTAGTGCCAGTACCTTTCCTGGTCCCCAGGAACCCTCTGGGCCAGGTCCTGCCCTCACCTCCCTTTCCTTCCTGGGCTGCACAGCCTCCAGTGGCCTGGTGTCAGCACCTTTCCTGGGTAATTACCTCAATTACACATTCAAAAAAAGAATAACTCAAGTATCTGCTTTACATATGCGTATCCATGCACAAGCCTATTCTTAAACAAATAGGACAAGAATACTCATGTCAATTACAATCCACATTTCTGCAACTGATCACATGGCCTAACTTGGTATTTGTAACTACCTTCCTCTACTACCAATTCTGTATTTCCTCCACCATCAGCAAGCACCTCTGCAGGTCTTGGCTCTTACCCTGCAGGAGTGATCCATACTTTCATCCCTGAAGGGTCTGGGCCATTTGTTGTCCTGTCTGGATTGGGTTGTTGCAGTTTCCCATTGACCTGGACATGGTAACACCAAAAGTACCCTAAGGAATCTCCTGCCTTCCAGATATAATCTTCATTACCTCCATTGCGGAGAACCATTCCAATTTTCCCCTGGTACTCTGGGTTAATCACCCCTCTTAATACTGTTATTCCTTTCTTAGCCTGCTGACTTAAGGGCATCAGAATCCCAAAGTGCCCAGGCGGAAGTCTTAGCTTCCAGTTCAATGCAATGTTTGTTGTCTCTCCTGGCAGAAGCACTCCCTCTTCTGGAACCAAAACAGCCAAGCCAGTAGAGTGCAAAGTCAAAGATACAGGAAGCAAGAATTTTCATAGAGGGTCACCAGGGGTGATAGTGAGTGGGGTCATTCCCACTTCCACCCCTTGATTCCTGGACCCATGAATCCTGGCTATAGGTGAAACAATACCATATATTGGATGCTGTTTCAAAGCATATACTGCCTTCTGGAGGACCCTGCCCCAGCCCTCCAGGTATTGCCACCTAATTGGTGCTGTAACTGTGTCTTTAAGAGGCCATTCCATTGTTCTATCAAGCCAGCTGCTTCAGGATAGTGGGGAACATGGTAAGACCAGTGGATTCCATGACCATCGGCCCACTGTTGCACTTCTTTGGCTGTGAAGTGAGTTCCCTGGTCAGAATTGATGCTGTTCAGAATACTATGACGGTGGATAAGGCATTCTGTAAGCCCCTGGATGGTAGTTTTTGCAGAAGCATTATGTGAAGGAAAGGCAAATCCATAACCAGAATAAGTGTCTATTCCTGTAAGGACAAAACGCTGTCCCCTCCAAGATGGAAGTAGTCCAGTGTAGTCAAGATGCCACCAGGTTGCAGGCTGGTTGCCATGGAGAACAGTGCCATATAGGGGGCTGAGTGTTGGTCTCTGCTGTTGGCAGATCTGGCACTCAACAGCAGCTGTAGCCAGGTCAGCTTCCATGAGTGGGAGTCCATGCTTTCGAGCCCATGCATAACCTCCATCTCTGCCACTACGGCCACTTTGTTCATGGGCCCATTGAGCAATGACAGGGATAGCTGAAGAAAGAGGCTGACAATCCACAGAGTGGGTCATCTTGATTATTGAACTCATCTTCTGCTGAAGCCACTTTTTGATCAGCATTTACATGAGACACAAGTATGTTCACACCCTTTGCCCATTTGGAGAGATCTATCCACATATTCCTTCCCGAAATGTCTTTCTCACCAATTTTCCAATCATGCTCCTTCCAAGTCCCTGACCATCCAGCCAAACCAATGGCTACAGCCCATGAATCAGTATATAATTGCACTTCTGGCCATTTCTCCTTCCAAGCAAAATGCACAACCATGTGCACTGCCCGAAGTTCTGCCCACTGTGAAGACTTTCCTTCCCCACTGTCCTTCAGGGTGTTCCAAAAATTGGCTGTAATGCCACAGCTGTCCACATCTGAGTGGTACCTGCATAGCGTGCAGAGCCATCTGTAAACTAAGACCTAGTCTTCTCTTCCTCAGTCAACTGATCATAGGACACACCCCATGAAGCCGTAGGTGCATGCTTAAGAACAGGAGGCATCGTAACAGGAGTAAGAACCACAGGTATTTGGGCAACTTCTTCATGTAACTTGCTTGTGCCCTCCAGGCCTGCTCGAGCCTGATCACGTATATACCACTTCCATTTGATAATGGATTGTTGCTGTACATGGCCTACTTTATGGCTTGGGGAGTCAGATAACACCCAGCTCATGATAGGCAGCTCTGGTAACATGGTGACTTGGTGGACAATTGTCAAGTGTTCAGTTTCCACTAAGGCCACTAAGGCTAAGAGCTGTCTCTCAAAGGGAGAATAGTTGTCTGCAGATGAAGGCAAAGCCTTATTCCAAAAGCCCAATGGCCTCTGCTGTGATTCCCCTATGGGGGCCTGCCAGAGACTCTAAACAGCATCTTTATCTGCCACTGATACCTCAAGCACCATCGGGTCTGCTTTATCATATGGCCCAAGGGGCAGAGCAGTTTGTACAGCAGCTTGGACCTGTTGAAAGGCACTTTCCTGTT
>NW_008349483.1:462109-465240 GCF_000622305.1 Nannospalax galili
GATCAGCCTGCCTCTGCCTCCCAAGTGCTGGGATTAAAGGCGTGCACAACCACGCCCAGCTGATTTATTTTTTTAATGGGACTTTGGGCGACTCAAACATTCCCCTATGTACTGGATAGCTTTAGTGTCAACTTGACACACCTGGGTTGAGGGAACCTCAGTTGGGGGAATTGCCTCTATTGGACTGGCCTGTGACCATGTCTGAGGGGCATCTTCTTGATGAGTGATGTGGGAGGGCCCAGCCCACTGTGGGTGGTGCCACCCCTGGGCAGGTGGGCCTGTGTTGCATAGGAAAGCAGGCTGAGAAGAGGCCAGGGGAGCAAGCCAGTAAGCAGCATTCTTCATGGCCTGTGCTCCAGATCCTGCCTCCAGGTTCCTGCCCTAAGTTTCTACCTTGGGCTCCCTGATGAACTGCGACCTGGGAGGTGTAAGCTAAATAAACCATTTCCTCACCAAGTTGGTATTGGTCAGAGTGTTTTGTCACAGCAATGAAGAACAAACTAAGACAGAAATTGGTACCAGAGAGTGGGATATTGCTGTGACAGACCTGACCTTGGTGTTTTGGGGAGGACTGTGGAAGTGTTTGTAACTTTGGGCTGGAAAAGCCATTGTGTGCTCAGAGTTTGTTGCAGTGGAGCTTGGAACAGTTATGCTGAAACAGTTGTAGACGATGGAGGCCTGGTTTGTGAAGCTTCAAAGGGAAACGGAGACCATCAGGGCTGTTTGCGTGAGATTTGTGTTCTGGTCGGCTGGGGCTGAAGAATCAGCTGTGATTAAGAAGAGACCAGAACCTGAAGCAAAACCTTTGCTTTACTGGGACGATTGATGCTGGTTAGCTGGGGCTAAAAAATCAGCTGTAAGTAACAAGAGACCAGCATCAATGTGGTGGAGTCTTCTAGGAGGTATTTCCTCAGGGTCAGCACACAGAGGGGACCCGAGCCTCTATCTCAAGTTGGAAGAAGGACTTGGTAATGTGTAAGAGTCCCCTGCATGGTTCTGGTGTGAAGAAGGCCACAGAGAGCAGCTGAGGCTTGGCACGCAGAGGCCAGGAAAGGTCATAGGTGAAAGTGCAGCTTCAGTTGCAGTTACGACCCCAGGACTGAAGGGGTCATGGAGAGAATCTGAGGCTTTGCACACGGAGAGGCAAGAAGTCATTGGTGAAAGTGTAACCTCAGTTTCAGTGGAGACCCCAGCTTTTTGGAGCTGCCAGGACCATGGGACAACCACCAAAGACCACAGTAGGTGTTGAATGGAGCTGGCCTGGGTCTGCGAGATGAACTGTGTGTGCTGTGGATGGCAGAGTCAGGGAAGTAGAGTTGCTGGAACCCTTTGGAGGCCAGAAGATTGTGAGTGAATCCCAGATGTCCAGCCTTGAGCTACTTCGCTGGATTTTGGTTTTGCTTAGGTGTGCCCTATGCTTCCCTTTGAAATAAGACAGTACTTGTTTTGGATTTTACAGAAGCCCACAGTTAAGAGACTTTTAAAAGAGACTATGAACTTTTAAGTGTTTGGATTTTTTAAGGACTGTGGGTTTTTAAGGTTGTACTGTCTTATGTTGTGATATTAACATCATATCTTGGGGACAGAAATTGGAAAGTTATGGTTTAATAGTGATGTTTTTGTGTCAAGTTGACAAGGGGTCAATTGTGCTGGATAACTTTAGTGCCAACTTGACAGACCTGGGTTGAGAGAGCCTCAGTTGGGGAATTGCCTCCACTGGACTGGCCTGTGGCCATGTCTGAGGGGCATCTTCTTGATGAGTGATGTGGGAGGGCCCAGCCCACTGTGGGTGGTGCCACCCCTGAGCAGGTGGGCCTGTGTTGCATAAGAAAGCAGGCTGAGCTGGGGCCAGGGGAGCAAGCCAGTAAGCAGTGTTCCTCCATGGCCTGTGCTCCAGTTCCTGCTTCCAGGTTCCTGCCCCAAGTTTCTACCTTGGGCTCCCTGATGAACGGCGACCTGGGAGTTGTAAGCTAAATAAACTCTTTCCTCCCCAAGTTGGTAGTGGTCAGAGTATTTTGTCACAGCAATGAAGAGCAAACTAAGACAATGATCTTAAAATCCCCTTTCATGAGGAAACAGAACCTTACAGGCTCCTGAGACCTTGCTCATAGGAAGTTCTAGCAATGATGACAGCACATACAAGACCCATGCAAACTCAATCAGACGAAAACCAGCTGGAAAAACGGGAAGGAGGCCACAGCTTTGGTGAGAAACTATTGGCAGCTGATCAGTACTGGGTGAGGAAGAGCTGATTTTCTTTAAGGGCATGATGCTAGACCGGCTGAACAGGCTCCAGTGGAGGAACTCACATTGAGGGACAGCTGGCTACACAAACATGACCCGATAGGCCTTAACAAATATGATAAAATGCATGAAGTCTTATGGATGGGCTAAAGGGGGGGTAGATACAGAAGTGGGGGCTAAACAGGATTAAGATGTATGAGAGCCACAAAATTCAATAATATATATTTAAAAAATAAAATGAAGCTCCGTTTCAATAGACATGCATGGCTTTTGCAATCAGAGAAAAATAAATTAGAAGAAATAAAAAAGCAAAGTTTTGTTAACACCTCTACATTTATTAAACATCTCTGTTTAATTGTTTTTAAGTTATGGCCAAGGCATTGGTCTAAATGATAAGCTCATTTCAGTCTGAAGAAGTTTCCAAGAAAAAGAAAAATAGTGAAATAAGAGCAGACACAGGAGGGTTCTATCATCTCCTTTGCAATAATGTATTTATACATCACTCCAAGGGGCAGGTTAGATGGACGGAAACACTGGCTTTCTCCTGATGGGATATATGAATTTATAAATAAACACATGTCAGAATTTACCAAAGTATTCCCAGTTTTAAATGACCACAGATGCCATCTCAGACTACTATTCCAAGCCAAAATGTCTATTATAGTCGAAGGGGAAAGAAAAATCTTCCATGACATAAATAGGGTGAAGGAATTCATGTCCACAAAACCAGCCCTTCAGAGAGTTTTGGAAGCAATACAAAGAGCTGAAGAAAGGAATGACTGTACCCAAGGGGTTTCAGAAAGAATTCCAACGAGGGTATAACAGTGTAAAAGTACAGCTATAGCAAGAATGTAAACAAAAAAAATGACAGGACTCAATACTCATCT
>NW_008349483.1:465292-465920 GCF_000622305.1 Nannospalax galili
GAATGGATTAAGAAACAAAACCCATCTTTTTGTTGTCTGCAAGAAACTCATCTCACTTTCAAGGACAGATACTATCTCAAAGTGAAAGGATGAAAAAAATATATCAAGCAAATGGCACTAAGAAAAAAGAAGGTGTAGCAAGTCTAATATCTGACAAAATAGACTTTAAACTAAAACGAGTCAGAAGACATAAAGAGGGTTACTTGATTCTGATCAAAGGAACAATAAATCAGGAAGATATTACAAACATGAACATACATTCAACAAATTCTGGTGGACCCAACTTCATAAAAACAATACTACAGGACTTTAATACCCAGATTAATCCGAACTCATTAATAGTAAGGGACTTCAATACCCCACTGTCTCCATTAGATAGGTCAACAGGGCAGAGAGTTAACAGAGAGACATCTGAATTAAACAATACCGTATATCAAATGGACTTAACAGACATCTACTGAATATTCCACCCAAGCACCAAAGGACATAGTTGCTGCACAGCACCCCGTGGAACCTTCTCCAAAATCGACCATATACTGGGGCACAAAACAAACCTCAACAAATACAAAAAGATTGAAATAATTCCATGCACTCTATCAGACCACAATGCAATAAAGCTTACAATCAA
>NW_008349483.1:467431-477818 GCF_000622305.1 Nannospalax galili
TGTCTTATAGGGTTTATACTGAGTACAATATTGTATAATTCTAACAATTCAACTGTAAACCAAAAAATTGTTATTAAATATGTCAATGCTATTGTAATGAAATGCTTATTCTAAGTACAGGGTTATTAAATAAATAGCTGAGAAAAAAAAGAAAATGCCCACAAACATGGCCACAGACCAATCCGATGGAGGCAATTTCTTAATTAGCATTTCATCCACCTAGGCATGTCAAGTTGACAACTGGTTTTCTAGCACAGACTGCTTCTTCTAAATTTGTCCTTAGGACATGACATATTTTTTCCTACTGGGCTTTATCAATAAGACCATGTACTCTGACATATCTGTCACACAAAGCCTACACACCAGAGCTCATCTACTCATATAATCCACAGGGAGGTTAGAGAATCACCTACTTTCTTATTATCCTCAGGGAAGACCATACCTGCCATGCTTTTCTTTCCTCTGTTCCCCTCTCTCCTTAATCATCCTTCTGAATTCTTGTACCCCATTCCAGTGAATACATTCACCTACATTCTAGCATCAGTCTTCATGTCCTATGTCTCATATACACCCTGGTCCATCCACTCCTCATCTACTTTTCCAGGCATCCTTACCAATAACTGCAGTCCTCCACACCAGGAGTCTGTGTGTTCTTGAACCTCTATTCAGATCATCATTTCTCAGTTCATATAAAATCATATTAGTCCAACAACCTAATGACAAATTACACATACAATATCTCTAAATGAGTCCATGTATATAGTTAAAGGCTAGATAACAAGAAACAGTGCCAGACAAGAGAAACTTTCTTTTGAGTTGTTTGCCAGGATGGTCCAAGTGACTCCCAAAATTATACAGGTTAATGCCACAGCCCTTGACTCTGACTCCCAGAACTTGAAGCTAAGACCCTACTGCTGAAGACAGAATGTACTTCAGACACAAGATTTGGAGCAATGGAGATGGAACTGACTTGGAAGCCACATCCCCTGAAGGCTAGGTATAATAGCTTTGGAAAGCACTATTCAAGGTGCTAAGGGAGAACATCAATCAATGGTCCAACACCAGGTTCAAGACCAAATAACCACATCAATGACCTGCAGAGCATATGACATTACTGCAGTAGTGGCACTTTTATCTTGGGGGCAAGCAACAGTTACCTAATTAGACTAAAAGCCCACACAATGCCAGGAAACTTGTGTGGTACTGTAAATACAGCTGAATACACATGGCTGGAGAGGTCATAGATCTTAGAGAAAACCCCAGAACTGTCACATTGCTAGACTAATGTAGTTTCTTACTGCATGCAAGATAGGTACCCTTATATTTACAAACAAATGTCCCAGTCACCACTAAGCAAAGAAGCTTCGTTTGCACCTGATGGAGACTAGTTCCAAGTACCAGAACTGGATGAACACAATATTGTCTGTGGATTGCCCAAGTCTAAGGGCACATCTACAATGCAACCTCTACACCTAAGGCTCACAGAACACAGAACAAGGGATAAAGAGGACACTAATGAATATCTCAATTCTATTAATGAAGCTCCCTTATGCAACAGAGGGCCAGGAACACAAAAGGTCACAAATGGCCAAAGTGTAGAGACTAAGAGTCTGCAAAATGCTGGTCCTTGGACAGGACTCCTATATTAATCTACACATGCCCAGGGCTCAAGGACCATTGCAAAAGAGGGGGCAGAAAGATTATTAGAGCCAGGGAGGAGGTGCATGACCATGTGGAAATAGAATCCTACAAGCTCCTGGGACCCTACTCATATGAACCTACAGCAATGGTGTCAGCATGCACACGACCCATGCAAATTCAATCAGACAAAAATCCAGCACAGCTGAAGAAATATTGCTAGCTGATTACTGCTAGGTGAGAAAGAGCGGATCTTCCTAAAGTGAGAGACTCTAGATAAGCTGACTAGACCTCAGTAGATGAACTTGCACTGAGGAACATCTGGGAACATTAACTGGACACAAAAGGCCTTAACACAAATGACAGAATGTATGAATTCCAGTGGGGGGTGCCAGTGGAGAAGAGAGTATAAAGATGATAAAGATTGATTGAGATATTCTGTGTGAAATACACAAAAATTCAAGAAAAAAACCTCAGCCTTTATAAAGCACCATATTTCAAGGCACAGTGGTAAAGCCCTGGTCCTTCTTGAATGATTCAAGTGACTTCCTTTCGGGTATCCACAGCCAAGGTTACACTGTGTGCCTTGTGAATATCAGGAATGATTTACCTTAGAAAACTATAACCCAAGTGTGCCATTTGCTGACATAACTTTCTGCCCCACCACCCTAGCAGTCTACTTTCTCTCTGAAACTTCAATTTGGCTCCATCAAAGCCTCTTCATTTGGCCTTCCCGCTGGTCATCCATGCTGTAGTTAAAACCATCTACTCATTAACATTGGACCCAACAAGCAATACTTCACCTCTCTACTTAACAGTTCACAGAATTCAGCCACGGAGCACTGTAGAGACTGCCAGACAGTCTCACAGATGAATGGGAGATAGCCCTATATTCTCTGACCTCAGCAGGCCCTCACACAGCCTGGTGTGGTAGCTCATTTTCTATCCCTACCAAAACTTTGAAATCCTCTTAACTTGAAAAGTACTCACATCTCTTGTTTCCAACCTCTATTTTTAGTAAATAGCATATTCTTTCTGAGAAAAACAAGCAGCCACTGGGCAGAACATGCCCACTTTCCTGCATCTCCCTGTGTCATGATCTGTATCCCCCATAGTGACCACAGTGGAAGGGTCACCTCAGCCAACCCCTCTGCCCATCCTCTGGCCACCCTCACTCTGACCTCAGTTCCTCCCTTTCTCTCCCTTGTGTGTCCAGCACTCTCTCTCCTGGGTCTTTTCAGCAAGTATCAAAGCTGCTCTGGTCTCTCCCATCTGAAGTAGACTTTCAAGTGCATGTCCTGTGGCTGTTGTTGCTGGGTTCTGTCCTTGTCCTGATTTTCAGTGTTTGCAGCACTGTGAGTTTGAAGTGACGATGGAAGGTCAAGGTGGATTTATCTAAGAGTATTTGAGTATGTGAGTCTGGAAGTCTGCAAACCCTTCTGGGATAAAGGCATGGAGTCTAGAGAAACTATGATGCTAAAGATGAGTGTATGAGAGGTTTCCCAGGGTGAGGTTTAGAGCTGAAGGAGGCCCGAAGTGGAGGAACCTCTGAGATGCCACAGCTTTTGTAAAGCTTAGGAGACACCCACAGTGGAATATTCTCTCAGATCTCTAAAATTTGCAGTGCTAACATATAGGCAATAACTGTGTCTTGTTCTGGATGCTTGAGAATCCTCCTGACAGCCGTAAGAAGCAGGTACTACCACAACTACACTTTACAGAAGAGGTAGCTATGGCTCACAGAGGTTGTATAATTTTGCCAAAGTTGTAGTTAAGAAAAGATGGGATTATGTCACAGTGTTCTAAAATCCGTTTAGTCATATCTGTATTATAACTTCTTTACAGTGCACAGAGATGATATGAAGGTTCAGGAACTATTTGATTTGTGTAATCGGTCTTGTATATCAATAGAATTATTTTGCAGTATATTATCTTATAGGAATTTATTTCCTGAACTCTCTCCCTATATCAATATGGAAATCATAAAGGACCCTGAGATTATTTTTGAAATTGTTTACAAATTTATTCAAGAATCTTTGAGTGTTCTCCTTTTATGTTGGGTGTGATGTCATATAGTGTTTTGTCACTCGTACAGTGTCTAAGACAACCGGGTTATAAAGGGCAAAGTTTGATTTTAGCTCATGGATTTAGAGATTCGAGTGTATGGTGGTGGCTTGCTTCCTTTCATGCCCGCAATAGGCATGCTGGGTGGCATGATGGGGAATGTGTGGTAGAACAAAACTACCTACCTCATGGCCAAAAAGCAAAGGAGACTGGTCCCACAGTCTTCAGTGAGGGCACCCACAAATAACCTATGGGCCTCCTACAAGGCCCCACCATTAGCTAAAGATAATAGTCAAACTTCTGTATTTTGAAAAGTTCATTCTTTAAAATGTTTACATTTGCTATGCCGGGCATGGTGGTGCACGTCTTTAATCCCAGCACTTGGAAGGGAAAGGCAGGCAGATCTCTGTGAAATTGAAGCCAGCCTGATCTACATAGTGAGTTCCAGCCCTGCTGGGGCTACAGGGAGGCCCTGCATTAGACAAAAAGTTTATATTTGCACGCTTTAAGATTAATGTGCTAGTTTTTCACAATAGTACATGTACATGAGCTGTAAATAAACATATATAGTTAGGCTATAAAAATTTTTATAAGGCAGCATTCCATTTTGTGAGCAAAATGTTATAGGAAGGCACCGTGGTATTTTAAACTGGAAAATAAATGTACAAGTTTAGATTTCTGATGGATATTTCTGAACATAAGTTGGAGCAAAGACAAAAATGTGGAAAAAAAGAAGGCAGGCCTGCAGGTGGGGTTCTGCAGGGCAGGAGTGTGCTCTGCAGGACAGGAGAGTGATCTAGAAAGCAAGAGGTGGGTCTACAAGGCAGGAGAGGGCTCTGCAAGGCCAAGTGATTTCTCAGTTCTTAACAGGTTATTGTTGGGAATTTTCTAAAGTCTACTTCTTTTAAATTGCAAACAATTCTTTTGCTTACTCATTTTTGTTTTTGTTTTGTTTTGCTTCAATTTGTTTTGTTGAGAGAGGGTCTTGCTACATAGCGTAGTCTGACCTGGAATTAACTATAGCTCATGTTTCTTCAAACTTTCAATCCCCCTGTTTATGCTTAGCATAAATTATGCTTTCTTATTAAAAATATTAAAATATTGTTTAATGTGCTTTTAAACAATGAACAAATGTAGTAAGAGATTACAAAATATTTTTCTGGTATGGATTATAAAGTTTTAGTTTCTGCTAAAATATAGAATAAATACATGCTTTTAAAATTATCAACCAGTATGTTGTGACAAGATTATATATTTAAATGATGTGTAAAAATATGGTAATCAAAATATCACAAGACACAACTATAACTGTGAAATACATATCAGCTAAAATTACTTTAAAACAAAATATTGCATTTACCATGTAAATTTTATTAGTTATTAAAGTTGTAAATAGATCTAGTACCAATTGCCTTTGATTTTTATTACATGACCAATAATTTAAATATGCAAAAATTTTTTCATATCACATTAATTGAACATACCCAAAACATATTAAATATGAGCATTGGGCAACCACTGCTTTCATAAGTTTATTCCTTTTTACCAATAAAAATATCTTATATTGTTGTCCCTTTTATTAGTTTTGGTGCTGAAAGAATTTGTATTGTCATGCTGAGATTTTTTTTTAATCCACTTCTAATTTTAAGAGTATTCCACAATATTTGTACCTCTGGCTCTTTGTATTTCTTCTGTTAAACTATTTATGAAAACACTAGCAGGGCCAGCAAGGTGGCTCATTAGGTAAAACTGCTTTGTCATAAGTCTGATGACCTGAGTTTGATCCTTCTGTCTGCCAACAGAAAGAACCAAATCCAGAAAGTTGTCCTCTAGCCTCCACATGTGCACCATAGCATATGCTGGGCTCTCTCTCTCTCTCTCTCTCTCTCTCTCTCTCTCTAAAAAACATAAATAATAATAATAAATCAGTACATTCATAAAAAATTACAGCAAATATCAAACACCTGGCTGCACCAGTGAATACAAATGAGTAGTATTTAAATGACATTTCAGAGAAAGACTAATTCCACCAGACAGAACCAAGTTTCGAAGTACCAGCTTAAAGACTTATTCTGCATCCATAAGTTATTATATCTTAGAATTCCATTCATAGGATTTTTATAAAGTATACCATGCTGTGTTTCCTCATCTCTGTGACCAATTGCTTGAGATAAATATTTTATAAGGAGGAGAGGTCTATTTTGGTTCAGCATTTTAGGGCTCTACAGTTGCTCAGCTCTGTTGCTGGCGGGGGGGGGGGGCGGCACAATTCATCACAGAGGAGCACAGTAAATGCTATAAGAGAGACATTCTGATTCTGTTTAGTCATCCACCACCTCTGACTCAAAATCTTTCCATCCCCTCTTCTGCACTGATCCCTGAGTCTCAGGGGACAGAAGTTTGACGTAGGTGTTCTATTCAGGGATAAGCACTCTATAGCTTCTTGTTCTCTGCAAGTTGGTCAGTTTTAGGTTTGTGTGTTAATCAACATCTGGTGCATAATGAAACTTCTCTGTTGAGGGTTGAGAGATGCATTAATCTTTGGGTATAACAGGAGTCAGTTTAATATGATAACTATTAGTAGAAAACTAGTACGAGGCTCTCCCCAGTGCCCCGTGACCTGTCTAGCCTCAGATTCCTAAGCCTGATATCAATGTCAGGTATGGGCTCCATTCTAGGAAGCAGACCTTAAATCCAATTACAGAGTGGTTGGTTATTCCCATATTTGTGCCACTATTGCACTGGTGGTCATACCTTGCCAGGCCAGTTGTTGCTGTAGCATCACAGAATTCACAGCTGGGTAACACTAATGATTACTTTTTCCTTCCTGTAGTATGCATAGCACCTTTCACACTATGAACACTAGCCAGTAGTGATGAGGCCAGTAGTGAAGTCAGCACCAACTTGATTTTTCCTTGTTTATTTTGCAGCTCATGTATGTAGTATCTTCAGCAGTAAAAGGGTCTTAGCATGGAGTTCTGGTGGGTAACAAGAGCAAGGGCAATGGCCACTATTGTTGGAGGGTCTATGGGACCCGTGGTCAACAGCTTCTAGAGTAGGTGTCCATTCCTGGCATTGAGGTTTTTCTCATTAGGCTATCATGTCTAGAAAGGGTGATGTCCCGTGTTATATAATAACTCCTTTAAATCTCTTTATGATATATATCATAAATATATATAAGTATATCATAAGCATATATATATATACATAAATATATATATATATACACTTTGAGAAGCTTCTATAGTGATATGCTTCCATATGCCTTTTCTAAAAGCCTTTGGTGTTACTTATCCCTCCCCATACTCCTTCCTCTTCCTACCTTCCCATTCCTCACCCCATTTAACCCTTTCTACTCAAGTGTTCCCTTTTCCCCCTTCATGCCACTGCATTCTACCACCCCTCCCAAGAAGCCTTTCCCAAACCACCCATGACTGTTTATTACTTTCTTGATCTTTCTGAATTTTCACATTGTAACATGCATACTTAAGATTTCAAGGCTAGCATCCAATTATGAGAGAGAACATGTGGCATTTATCTTTCTGAGTCTGGGTTACCTCACTTGGGATGACTGCTTCCAGTTCCATCCATTTACCTGTAAATTTCATAATTTTGTTTTTCTTAAAAGCTGAATAATATTTCATTGTGTATTAGAAGTCAGTTACTCACATGAACTCAAGGCAATGGTAACAGCATGCACAGGTCCCATGCAAGTGCAAACCAAAAAAAGCCCCAGCAAAGACATGAGGAAATACTTAAGAAGCTTCAACCCCACCTGACGAAATTTTGGCAACTGATGGCTGCTGGGAGGGGGAGAGACAGTTTCATTCAAGCATGGGACTTGGTAGGTTAACCAGGCTCCAGTGGATAGACCCACACCGAAGGACATTTGGAGACATGAATTAGACTCTATATAAACAGAGTACATTAAACTGGGGTAGGCAATAGGGAGAGGTGCAGATGGGGAAGAGATCTAAATACCATCAAGTTGTATTGTATGAAAATTTCAAAACATCACTAATAAAAAAAAGTAAAGATGGATATTCTCATAGGACTAGATGGAGTGCATGGCACACCTAGCATTTGCCACATCAGTGCACTCTTATTTCTGAAGCAGTTATACTGTACGGAGAGCATGGAAGCAAGATTGTGACAGCTTTTACTAATTATTTTTGGCTTCTATTTTCTTCGACTAGGTTCTCTTTTTCATGAAGTGTTGGAAGAAGGAGAAGAATAAAGGGATTCCCTACATCGCAAATTGTCCCCACCTTTCCACATGCTAACACCAAAGATCAAGAAATTAAAATCACTTCTTTCAAAAGAAAACAAGCCAAGTTTTGCTGCCTTCTTTAAAAATGCCTGTCACCCATAAGTTTGAGGATGGGGCAGATGTACATCTTGAGTTCCTCTGAGAACATGCCTTAGAAGATTCATTCTGAAAGTGTACTTGACTTTCTAAGTGAGAGTACTAAGTCAAACTGGTAGCTAAAGGCCTCAGCATACTACCTAATATGAATGTTACCCTTGGATATCATTAAGAAAGGCAGTAACTTGGGAGTTGGAGAGACGGCTCGGGGTTTAAAAATATGTGCTGTGCTTGCAGAGGACCTGAGTTCAGTTTCCAACATCCACTTCAGGCAGATTACAACTATGTATAACTCTAGCTCCAAGGATGCTGATGGCCTCTTCTAGCCTCTGTGGGCACTCGTGTGTACATCAACAAAGATGCATATATACAGATAATTTAAAAATTAAGTATTTTTTTTTAAAAAATGAAGCACCAACCAATGGCATAGAGGCTAGATCAGGATGAACTTGGAATTGAGCAGTTGCAAGAACCAGTAGAACACAGTTTGATTTCTTAGTCTATCAAAAACCTAGGGAACTCATCAGTCATAAGATACAAAACCATGAATGATTTGTTCTTTTAGGGAGAATTGGCTCCTTGCTGATAGAAAGCCACTGATAACTATAAAACTTGTATCTGACTTGCTGTTTTGGTTCAAAATTTTATATTATTTTTTAATTCATTCCAGTAATGTAATCTTATAAATAGTACAGACAAAAACAATAAAGCCTTTCTCCTTTGCAGTTCCCCTTCCATTTCTTCTCCCCACAAGATAATGACTCTTGTTTGTAGCATTGTATAAATACTTATGAGTCTTTTTCTTGATGTATCCCTCTGAAAGACAAGATTGCTTTGTTCTGTTATTTGTACAAGAGGCATTTTCTATGTACTGCTCTGCAACTTGCTTATTTACACTGTATCCTATACACCTGTCTATTTTAGGAGGTGGGATGTTGTTTTGAATCTCATAGCATGAACCCTGTCTTTGAAGATTTTATTGGCTAGCATTTACCATGACCATCCCTGACCAGGCTTTTATGCACAAGTATAAGATTTTTCTCAAGGTATGTGCAAGCAGGATTTATGGGATGAGGCCATGTGTATTTTTAATTTTAATTAATGTTGCCAGATTACCTTCAAAAAACTGTGACCAATTTACACCTCCAACACAGAGTATAGAAATATATCTCTTCTCTGTCACCTTGCCAACAGCCTTGGCAAATTTTATCACTTTCCCCTCAGTATTAACAAGGATAGGCTTTTCTCTGTTTTTTGTTGTCTACCATTTGTTTCTGCCTTTCAATGAATTGCTTCTTCCCATCTTTTGCTCATTTATTATCTGGGATGTTTGACTCATGCTTCCCCATCCCCCTTTTCGTCTTTATAAAATTGATCTTATTTGCTTATATGCTCTGTTTGTTTAGAGGCATGTCTACAGTTCTGGAAGGCAGATATGTCCAGATTTGTTTGTGCCTCTTTAGACTATATGCTGTGCTAGCATTTCTGTGATATTTCTGTAAGTAAAGGTCACATTTGGTTAAGCCTCAACTACACATGAGATTGCAAACTGACACATACACAAAATAGCCATAATATCATGACTAAATGAAAAGCTGATACTTTGGAGAAAACTAGTAATATGTAAAAACATGTAGTTAAGGCCTGCAGGACCCACAGCAGGCCTCCCTCCTACCTGCAGGCCTCTCTCCAGGGTAAGTCCATTGGGCCCTGCGTGCTGTGGCTCCCCCAGCCTCATTCACCCTCCCATCTCCACCGCCTTTCTCTCCTCCGTGTTTGGGCCCTGCCCCATTCCTTGTCTTGGGGCCCCAGACACCTGGGGAATCAATAAGGCTACCTGATCCTTTTCATTCAGACCAACTCAGTGCCTTCTCTGGGCCCCAGGAGCACTGCTTCTGGATCTGGCCCCATCCTCAACTCCCTCTGCTTCCCTGGGCCTGCACCACTCACCAGCCTCTTTCTGGGATGCTGGGGCTGACCTTTCCTCTTCCTGATCCTTTGTAGCCAGACCAGCCCAGCTCCTCAATGCAGTCCCCAGGAGGCCTTGGGGCCTCTTCCCACCCCATCTGCCTTTGCATTCTCAGTGGCATGGACACCAGCTGCCCTAGACCAGCATCTTTCCTAGGACAGGCTCCCAGGCCAGTCCAACCCCCAAATTCCTGAGGCCAAAATCGTCTTCCTGGAGGGATCCAGACCTTAGGAGAAAGCCTGAAAACATCTGACCCTCACCTGAATTGGGCCTCTGTGGGAACTCCTGAAGACAAAAGCAATCTGGCCACTCCAATATAAAATCAAAAGAGAGAGCGGAAGCATAGATGA
>NW_008349483.1:478145-478864 GCF_000622305.1 Nannospalax galili
TCAGAAAAGGGCTGGAAATATTGAAGAATCCTCAGGCTGAAATGAAGAAGGAAGTGAAGCACTCAGTAAGCTAATTAAAACAGACCAAAGAAAGCCTCACTCATAGGATGAATGAAATGGAAAACAGAGTATCAAGACTAGAAGATAGAGTGGACAAACTAGACCACTCAAGCAAAGATTATGAAAAATTAAAGAAATCACAAGAATGGAATATATAGGAATTGTATGACACCATAAAAAGACCAAACTTATGAATCATAGGCATACAGGAAGGAGAAAAATCCCAAAATAATGGCATGGACCAGATCTTCAACAGAATTGTGGAAGAAAATTTCAAATTAAAGAAAGACAAGCCCATACAAATACAGGAAGCATACAGGACACAAACAGGACCAGAAAAGAAACTCTCCATGGCACATCATAGTAAAAACACTAAATATACAAAACAAAGAGACAATTCTGAAAGCTGCAAAAGAGAAACAACAAGTCACATATAAAGGAAAACCCATGAGGATTACAGCTGACTTTTTAGTGCAAACTATGAAAGCCAGAAGAGCCTGGACCAAAGTATTCCCAGTTTTAAATGACCACAGATGCCAACACAGATTATTATACCCAGCTAAAATGTCTATTGTAGTCAAAGGGGAAAGAAAAATCTTCAATGACATAAATAGGCTGAAGGAATTCATGTCCACAAAACCAGCCCTTCAGAGAGTTCT
>NW_008349483.1:479116-481854 GCF_000622305.1 Nannospalax galili
GCAAGAAAATCATCTCACTTTTGAGGACATACACTATCTCAAAGTGAAAGAATGGAAAAAAATATACCAAGCAAATGGCACTAAGAAAAAAGCAGGCATAGCAATTCTAATATCTGACAAAATAGACTTTAAACTAAAACTAATCAGAAGAGATAAAGAGGGCCACTTCATTCTGATCAAAGGAACAATAAATCAAGAAGATATTACAATCATGAACATATATTCACCAAACTCTGGTGCACCCAACTTCATAAAAACAATACTACAGGACTCTAAGACCCATATTAACTCCAACTCATTAATAGTAAGCAACTTCAGTACCCCACTGTCTCCTTTAGATAGGTAGTCAATAGGGCAGAGAGTGAACGGAGACACATCGGAATTAAACAATACCATATATCAAATGGGCTTAACAGACATCTACCGAGTATTCCACGCAAGCACCAAAGGACATACTTTCTACTCAGGACCCCATAAAACCTTCTCCAAAATGGAATGTATACTGGGGCACAAAACAAACTCAACCAATACAAAAAGATTGAAATAATTCCATGCATTCTATCAGATCACAATGCAATAAAGCTTAAAATCAACACCTAAAGAAGCCCTAATCATCACATGAGCACATGGAGATTGAATGACACACCTAAGTGATGAAGGGGTCAAAGAGAAATTAAGAAAGAAATAAAAGTATTCCAGGAACTAAATGAAAATGACAATACAACACGACAAAACCTCTGGGACATGCTGAAAGCGGTCCTTAGAGAGAAGTTTATAGCTTGAAGTGCCTACATCAAAAAATTGGAAAGAACACTAATAAATGACTTAATGTCTCAACTCAACACACTTGAAAAGCAACAGCAAATGAAACCCAAACACAGCAGACAAGAAAAAATAACAAAAATCAGAGCAGAAATTAATGAAATTGGAACAAAGAAAACAACACAAAGAATCAATGAATCCAAGAGTTGGTTCTTTGAAAAGAGAAACAAGATTGACAGACCGCTAGCCCAGTTAACAAAGAGAAAAAAGAGCACCTCCACATCAACAAAATCAGAGATGAAAGGGGAAACATCAAAACAGACACCAGAAAGATACAGAACATTATAAGGGACTACTTTAAAAACCTATATGCTACTAAATTTGAAAACCTAGAAACATCACCACAGACACCAGAAAGACACAGAACATTATAAGCAAATACTTTAAAAACCTATATGCTAATAAATTTGAAAACCTAAAAGAAATGGACGGATATCTAAATGTATGGGAACCACCAAAAATAAAACAAGAAGAGATTAACAGCTTAAGCAGACCCATAACACAAAAAGAAATTGAAACAGCAATACAAAAAACAGACACATAACAGAAAAAGAAGTTGAAGCAGTAATACAAAACCTCCCGACTAAAAAAGCCCAGGACCAGATGGATTTACAGCAAATTCTATCAGACATTTAAAGAAGATCTGCATCCAATACTACTTAATTTATTCAAAAAGATAGAAATGTGGGGAGCACTTCCAAATTCCTTCTATGATGCCAGCATCACTCTAATACCAAAGCCAGGTAAAGATACAACCAAAAAAGAAAACTATAGACCCATATCCTTAATGAACATACACGCAAAAATTCTCAGCAAGATACTTGCAAACCACATACAGACACACATCCAAACGATCATCCACCATAATCAAGTTGGCTTTATCCCAGAGATGCAGGGATGGTTCAATATACGTAAGACAATAAACGTTATAAATCATATAAATGGGCTCAAAGATGAGAACCACATGCTCATCTCAATAGATGCAGAGAAGGCCATTAACAAAATTCAACAAGCATTTATGTTCAAAGTCCTAGAGAGAATTGGACTGGAGGGAACATACCTCAACATAATTAAAGCCATGTATAATAAACCAACAGCCAACATCATTCTAAATGGAGAAAAATTGGAAGCATTCCCATTAAAATCAGGAACCAGACAAGGATGTCCACTATCTCCACACTTCTCTTTAACATAGTAATTGAAACTCTTGCAAGAGCAATAAGAGACAAGAACAAAATGGGTAATAATTGGAAAAGAAGAGATCAAAGTATCCCTTTTTGCAGATGATATATCTAAGAGATGCCAAAAATTCCACCAGAAAACTCCTAGAAATTATTGACACATTCAGTAAAGTGGCAGGTTACAAAATTAAACTACGAAAGTCTGTAGCCTTTCTATATACCAAAAACAAGCAATCAGACAAAGAGCACATGGAAACACTCCCCTTCACAATAGCTGTAAAAAAAAAAAATCTCAGAACATGACCAAAGACATTAAAGAGCTCTATTGAGGAAGACATCAGAAGATGGAAGGAACCCCCATGCTCATGGATTGGAAGAGTTAATATTGTGAAAATGACCATCCTACCAAAAGCAATATATAGATTCAATGTAATCCCAATCAAAATCCCTATGCCATGCTTCACAGAATCAGAAAAAAACTATCCTAAAATTCCCATGGAAGTTCAAAAGACCCTGGATAGCCAAAGCAACCCTGAGCACAAGGAGCAATGCTGGGGGATTACTATGCCAGATCTCAAACTATATTACAGAGCTACAGTCATAAAAACAGCATGGTACTGGCACAAAAAAAGACACACAGATTTTGGAACACAATTGAAGACCCAAATGTGAGTACACACAATTTTAGCCACCTGATATTTGACAAAGGTGCCAAGAACACACAATGGAGGAAAG
>NW_008349483.1:482009-484276 GCF_000622305.1 Nannospalax galili
AAAAAAAAGCTCAATATCACTAGTAATTGGGGAAATGCAAATTAAAACCACTTTAAGATTTCCTCTTACCCCAGTCAGACTGGCTACGATCAAGAAAACAAATGATACCAAATGCTGGAGAGGATGTGGGGAAAGAGGAACACTCATTCATTGCTGGTGGGGCTGAAAACTTGTTCAGCCCCTATGGAAAGCAGTATGGAGAACTCTTAGAAAACTACAAATGGACCTACCATTTGACCCAGTTATACCACTCCTTGGCATATACTCAAAGAACTCATCCTATTGCGGAGACACATATATATCCATGTTTGTTGCTGCTCTTTTTACAATAGCTAAGAGATGGAAGCAACCTAAATGCCCCTCAACTGTTGATGGGATAATGAAAATGTGGTATATCTACTCAATGGAGTTCTACTCAGCAGTGAGAAAAGATGAAGTTATGAAATTTGCAGGAAAATGAATGGAACTAGAAGCTGGTAGACAAAGTACAGAACACAGACTCGGGAAAGCAAGTGATACACATTCTCCCTCATTTGTGGATCACAGCACCAATCCCTTATATGTGAGGACATATCCTTATGTAGCACCAGGAGAAAGGTAAATGGAAAGGAACAGAGATAGTGGAAAGGAAACAGGGAGGTAAAGGAAAACAACCTGAAAGAGAAAAACAGTAGGAAACAGGCCTTAATAAAGGAGATATGGATAAAAATTGGGTTAGTTTAAGGGAGTGGGGAGGAAAGGGTATACAAGGAACCTAGGGATAAAGGGAAAGTAGGAGCTCAACAGAAGTAGGACCATAGGAGAAGGGTATTAGTAAGGGAGAAAGGGGAAAATGGGGGCACCTTAAGTGGGAAAACCATGATGGAAGGGCGAGACAATGTGAGTGATAAACAATGCCTAGCTAGTTTTGAAAACCAGAGAGAACTATATTACTCCTCCAACCTGCTGACAAATTATACATAGCAGATCAAGAAATATATGTCTAGGTAAGGTTTATCTGAGAACAAGTGGTCTTTGCCCAAGATTTATCTACATGATACACAGTAATTAAAAATACAAGATTGGTGGAACTAACCTTCTTGGTTGTTTAACAGACATACTTTGAGGCCTATAATAATTTGGTCAGAGGGACATTAAAGGACACTTTTTGCTCCTTGCCCTCCTAGGTTGACTAGTTCCAGGGGACTATGAGCGTCTCTCAAAATGTCCTATAATGGTGGTGGGTCACCTGTCCTCTTGATTAAGGAGGCCGAGGTGACACCACCAGATAGACTTGAACCAGTGTCCGGTCTATAAAAAGGAGGGTCAACACAGAGGAATGATTTCCTCCATGCTTCCAAGCGAAGCCAACCATGGTCAAGTAGGACCTTTTACTTATCTTTACATAGGTGGAACTGGTAAAAGAAAGGAGCCAGGGGCTCCTCCCAAGCCCTTGTGACCCCCGAGGAACAAATCCTCAAAGAACCTTAAGAGGAAAAATAAATAAGTTTATCTGGACCAACTGTATGGCCTTAAACACCCAAAAGGAAATTATTAGCAAAGATGAAATGGGACAAAATAACTTCAAAGAGTCCATATGTATAGCTAAAGGCTACATAACAAGCAACAATGCCAGACAAGCAATACCTTCTTTTGAGTTGATGGTCAGGGTGGCCAAAGGGATTCCCAGATAGTAACCCAGCATAGAACTGGGAAAATGAACAGCAGACCCCAATCTTATCCAAAGGAATATAGACAACTGATTACTGCTGGATGAGGAACACCTGACCCTCCTAAAACAAAGACCTCTAGATAGGCTGACTAGAGTCACCAGACGACAAGTAATGGGGAATGGCTGGGGGTGCCGACAACACAGCAGGCAGTAGCAGGGATATCAGAGTATAAGGGCTCTAGTGGGGGGAGGGAGGTTATGGGAGGGTGCTCCCTGGGAAGTGGGGGTATAAAAAAAGAAAAACAATAATTCTTCAAAGCATAAAAATTTGCTCCTTTATAATTAGTAGATGTAAAAACATTACCATTGAAATCTACCTGATTTATATCCATGCTTAGATGCCAAGGAGCTCAGAAAGAAACCGACTGCCACTAGTAATAAGCAGATATATAGAGATTAGAAACGCATGTGCATCTTAGTGTCAATTGTATTAAAAATGAATTTTTCTGTATGAAACTGTGTTTTAATAATGAAATGCAAATCTTTTTTAAAGTCTAAAACCTCATTTAATGTTATGTCTTATAGGGTTTATACTGAGTACAATATTGTATAACTA
>NW_008349483.1:484533-486869 GCF_000622305.1 Nannospalax galili
AACCTTTAGGTCACCGATAGTTCTAGAATTGCTGTCACATAAACGTTTCTCAAGATAACTTATGTATCAATTAATCCTACTATTAGTGAATGATACTTTAATAAAGCCTCCTCTTGGTTGATCACTCCATGTAAGATATTATACATGATATATCACAAACAGTCTCTGTGGAGGTCCCAGGAAATATTTTATTTTTAATATGAATAAAATTATTTTGTATCTTCTGAAAAAAAAAACATGTATTTAAGGAAGAGAAAAATATATTCGATTGTATTAGGAAATTCTTACATCCATTTTTAGTACAAATTCTTTCAGGAAAGAGGATAACATGCCTGAAAAGCAGCTATGTTCAAGAACAACTATGCCATCAGCAAGGCTCTTAAGGAATGGACCAATGCCCACTGGAAGGACTCATTCTCAGCTGTCAAAATAGTTCGGTTCTGACAGATCATGCCAGCATAAGACGGTAATAGTCCTCATGCAATGTAGCCCTGCTGTCCCATCTGCCTTTTCCACTCTGCAGTTGATCCTTCTTTGTGTCTCTCCCCTACCCCAAAGATTTCCATCCTTAATATTTAAGAACTATAGAAGGGCCAAAGTCTATCTCCCTGAAATTCTTCCTGCTGAGATTAGGGTAGATCTTTGGAAGTCTGAGTCAGGGTAGTCTAAGGGATTATAGGGCTTCTGAGGTTGAGATGGAAGGGCCACTTCCCCCTAGCATCACTGTAGTATAGAATTGTTGAAGTTTGGAAGCTACCAATTTAACAAGAAATTTTAAAATGCACTGACTAAATAAGATGATTAGAATAAACACCACCCAGGGAACCTATGAATGTTATGAACTAGATTAGAAGAGGTAAGATGGCTTAGCCCCCAAAACTGAAGTGGCCATTGGACTTTTTAAATCAAGTGTAGTTATTTAGCTTTTTTTGTAACATTAAGTCTGAAGGTTGCATATTTGGAAGAGTTACTGGGAAGAGTCTGGACTGTTTATGGCTGAGTTCAGAGGCCATGGTTGTAATCAGAGATGGTTGGAACTTGTCAGCTTTTCTTTCTGAATACTGTCTGCACTGTATAGATCCTGTAATAACTGGTGTAGCACTTAGACTATATTTTATATTTAGCTTAGCTCTCTAACTTGTATTATTATCAATTTCTCTATTCTGTGGCCTTTTTCCTGCTGGATGTTTAAGACTGAGTAGGTAGTCAGATCTTAAACATTTTCCTTTTTAATATTCATGTTAGTCATGACTCCTCAAGTGTTACTTTAAAAAAATTTTTTATTTTATAGGTATGAGTGTTTTGCCTGCATGTATGTAAGTGCACCATTTGCATGCAATGCCTGCAGAGGCCAGAAGAGGGCCTCAGACCCCTTGGAACTGGAGTTACAGATGGTTGTTATCTTCCGTGTGGGTTCTGGGAACTGAACCTGAGTCCTCTGCAAAAGCAACCAGTGCTTAAGAGCACTGAGCCATCTCTCCAGCTCCCTCAGTGTTATTTTCAAGGCCTTTTGGAGACCTCTTGGCTCCTTTAGTCCTTTTCTTCGACCAGTTATGCCATCTGTAGGGACAGGTCAGGATCTTGTTGACTGTGTGGCTTTCATTGGAAGCACTGCAGACATTTCTTTCTTCACTGACTCTCCTCTTTGCAGAATGTGCAGTAATTAGAGTCTAACTTCTGGAATCTCTTTACCATCTGTGGTAAACAGGATGAGAAATTCGTTGAAGCCATAGGATCCTGGTAGAGTAGTCCCACTGTCCCCTGGGTGCTTGCTGACCACAGAGGGCAAGGAATAAAATACTAGCTTTCTTCTGAGCTCTTATATCACTGTAAGGCCTGCAAACTTAATTACCGAATACCCAGAAGGTCAGATCCGTCAGTCTTGAAGAGGGTGTAGGGGTTTTAATGTTATACTTTGAGACAGCCTGAGAGGGTGGATTTGGACCTTCTCCTTTGGGGTGGCTGCTTAGAGCTCAGCAGACTATCAGAGAGTGCAGGGTTCTGGCCTCCCTCTGGCCTCCAAATACCAGAGGGCCTGAGAACCCAGGACAGCCCCAGGATCCTGACTCCATGTGGTGGTGAGCTTCCCCTAATTGCACCATACCATCCCCCTACCTGGGATTTTGTGAGGCCCTTCCAAGGGCCCCAGGGCAAATCTGGCTTTGGTAGGTTAAGGATGAGATCCTAGCAGACAGCCTGAGAGGGTGGGTCCAGACTCCCATGGGGTAGAGCTCAGAGCACAGCAGACCACCAAGAATGCCAAGTTCTGGCCCCCCTCTGGCCTCCCTCTGGCATAGAGTTGACAACTGTGCAGAACTGCCTGAGAGAGCCTGGAT
>NW_008349484.1:0-6246 GCF_000622305.1 Nannospalax galili
GATTGTCCTCGATCTCCTGCAGAGCCTTGATTTCCCTTAGTGCCTGGTTAGGGATGCTGTCCTCCAGCCACTGCAGGGCCACCTTCTTGAGGGCCACGATCTCGCCGGTCTGCAGGAAAGATCTCAGACACTATCAGTGTACCTTCGCCAGGAGAGGGGGGGAAAGGGATGAAAACTGGAAGGAGGGAGAGGGACACACAGATCCATCCCTCGGTCAAAGAGCTCTCGTGTCCCTCCTCCCGCTGTCCGGCTGGGAAATGGACCCCGCCTGAGCATCTGTGAGACCCCGCACCCAGGTCTGACCCGCCTTCCCAAGGGCAGCGGCTCCTGGGGTGGGGCACTCGGGAGAGCGCAGTGGGCACCATGGACAGCCCGCACGGTGTGGCCTCACCTCTACGTGCTTGGCTTTGAAGATGATGCCCTGGGCACCCTCCCCAATGCGACCAAAGATGCAGCATTGGTCCATACTGGCCCCGGAACCGCACGCTGCCTCTGTCACCAGCCCAGCCAAGAGAGCAAGAAGTCGCCTAGCAACAGAGCAGCTAGTAGATGCAGGAGAAGCACGTGACCGGAAGGTCGCAGGATCCCACAGCTCAGTCACCTTGAAGTTACTGTAACTCACGCACTCTGCCACAGCACCACACGACAAGAAACACTGGTGCGTGCAGCCAGAAGGGGAAGAGCTACGCAATTAAAAGGTGTGTCCACGCACCCAGGGGAGGGGCCTTGCTGGAGGGCGTTGCGTGGGCGGCCACCGGTGCTAAAAGCCTGGTCTGCCCTGCTGCCCAACTCAACAACTGGCCTTTGCTGTATTCTAACCTAGATTTAGAGCCTAGAGATGGAGACAGGCCCATAGCTGAGTGTGGAGAATCAGTGTGACCTCAGGTCTCCATTGGGCAACAAAAATCCACAGATTTGTTTTTTGAGGCTTTTTTTTTTATCTGTTTGTACATTTTTCTTTAATTCAAAATGTTTTATTAGAGGTTAGAGAGATGGCTCGGTGGTTAAGGGCATTGATTGCTCAGAGAGATGGCTCGGTGGTTAAGGGCATTGATTGCTCTTGCAGAAGACCGGGGTTCGATTCCCAGCCAGGGAAGTCAGCGCCCTCAGCTGACCTCCACGGGCACTGCACGACATGGGTGCACTTACATACACACAGTCGGTACACTCATACACATAAAAAATAAATAATAAAAATTTTTTTAAAGAATATAATTACATTGAAAAACTTTTTTTTAAAGAGTGTGGTGGGTCTGGGGATGCAGGCTCCGTTAGTGAAGTGCTTGCCTCCCATGCACAAAGCCCTTGATTCAAGCAAGGCTCGCTCAGTACCTGGTAAACAGACTGCCAACACACACCTGTAATCTCAATACTTGGGAGTTGTAGGAGGAACAGAACTTTCAAGGACATCCTCAGATACTTAGCAAGATCAGTGCAGCCTGCGATACATGAGACCCTGTCTCAAACTAAATACACAGACATGACCAACAAGCATGCGAAAAGATGCCCAACATCCCTACTAATTAGGAAAATGCAATCAAACCACAATGGGGTATCTCACACCCTTTAGGATAACCACTGTCAGAGAACTAGGAGATAAGCGTAGTTGTCTTGCCTATAATCCCAGCACAACTCAGTAGGCTGAGGCAGGAGGATCTCACATATGAGGCCAGCCTGGACTACATGGTAAAAACTGTGCTACCTAGTAAGACTGGGGGCTGGAGGAGAGAGAGAAAGCAAATGTTGGGAAGGCAAGGATGCAGAGAAATGAGAACTTTATATACTTTTGTTGAGGATGTACGTGTGCCAGGCATGGTACCTCATGCCTACAAGTCTAGCAGTAAGGAGACTGAGGCAGGAGGCTTGCCTCTAGTTTGAGGCCAGCCTGAGCTATAATGTGAGACCATTGCAAACACTAAACAAAATCTTTAAAAGGAAAATGTGAAAAGCTGTGGTTGGTGAAAATTCCCTATAGAATTGCTATGCGACCCCTCTATCTCTGGATATAAAATAATTTAAAGTTGTGCCAGCTGCTCAGGAGGTTGATTCAGGAAAATAGCAAGTTCAAGTTCATCCTGGATTACAGTTTGAAACTGAGACTCAAAAGTAAAATCAGATATGGTGAAAGACCATTGTTATCCCAGCACATGGTGAAAGCAGGAGGATCAGAAGTTGAGGATTATTCTTGAACACATCCTGAGTTTAAGGTCAGCCTGGGCTACACAAGACCCTTCTAAAAACAAAGTGCACCTGCCCTGAACATGTATAGGCTTTTTACCTTGTTGTTCCCTGAAAAATGGCACACTGATCAGCACGGTATTTTTACTGTCTTAGTAATTTAGAGAAAATGTAAAGGAAGATATGTGTAGGTTAAATAAAATACTGTGGCATTTTGCATAAGGAACTTGAGTGCCTGAAGATTTTGGAGTACACAGCATCCTGAAACCAATCCTTCCTGTATTAGCAGCAAGTGTTTTAAAATGCTAGATGAGGGGCTGGAGAGATGGCTCAGCAGTTAAGAGCACCAACTGTTCTTGCAGATGACCCAAGTTCAAGTCCCAGAACCCACATAGAGGTTAAGAACCATCCTTAACTCCAGTTCCAGGAGATCTGATGCCCTCTTCTGACCTCCACAGCATTGCACAACACAAGTGCATTCACATACAAGCAGGCAATACACTCAAACACGTGAAATAAAAATAAATAAAATGCTAGATGAATCAGTTATGTTTTCCCATGCCTATAATCCCAACTGGTATGTAGATATGGACCACCAAGTGTGACACATGATGAAGTGTTCTAAATCAATCACTCTCTCCCTCCCTGCCTCCCTCCCTCCTTTCCCTCTCCTCCCCCAAATAGAGGGACTCATGTAGCCCAGGCTGACCCCAAATTCATTATTCATGTCACTGAGCTCTGAGGATGACTTTGATCATCTGCACCACCACCTAAAGGCCAGGATTACAGGCAGGTACAATCATGCCTGTTTTTATGTAACGCTGGGTTTGGGATCGAACCCAGGCCTTTGTGCATCCTAAGCAAGTATTCAACTGAGTTATATCCCCCATCTCTTGTAGTTTTGGTTTTCATTTCCCTGAAATTATTAGAAGTATTGAGCATTTTTCATATATTTATTGAATATATATATGTGTGTGTGTGTGTGTGTGAGAAAGAGAGAGCAAGAGAGAGAGAGAGAGGTGTCTCTATCACAGCATTTTCTCATTATTGAGTTGCAGGCTTTGAACTCACAATCCTCCTCCTTCAACTTCCCAAGTAGTGATGTTTTATAGCATGGAGAATTACAACAAGATTTGAAGTTATAAGACTTAAAAATTCTTATATGACATGCAGGACCGTCCAGAGCAGGGAAGCCCTATTCCCTCTCACTCTATTCTTCCACTGAGAAAAAACAAAATTGTCTCAGCCATGAATTCTAGCAGCAGAGGTCAGAGGCTCCTCTTTACTTTCCAAACATCATGTTACTATGAGGGAACTCTCTCACTGCAGCTGCTCAAGTGTTTGAGAGGAGTTAGACTTTCCTCATAGCAATCTTCTGAGGTGCCCACCTCCCTCCCCCAGCTCCACTTCTAGAGGTTTTCCTGAAGTTGCTTTCTGCCCTTTGCCTGACATCCATCTCTCCGCAGCAGGACCAGGCCTGACCCACATTCTTACCCCTGGCAGGTATCTCCCTGGCCCCCAGCTCTCCCAGCATCCTCTCCAAATGGAAAAGGATGCATTGTGTGGTGGGCCATCTTGCAGGAATGGAAAAAACCTGGAAAGGAGAAAGCAGGGAAGAGATTCTGGCCACCAGGGAGCACTAATGATGACACATTGACTTCTTAGATGAATCTTGGTTAAGGGTAGAAACACTAGATACTCCCCAAAGTATTTCAAGATCCCCAGATGTAATGACTGTAACCAGACGAACTATAAACATGTAGGTCCTGGCATCGGGAGCCCCCAGCAGGTTGGCATGCCTTTTTGTGTCACCCTCACAGGGCTGTCAGTAAATCTGCATGCACTATTTCCGGTGTCAGGCATTGTCGCTGTGTCCCCAGACTTTTCTGACACCTTCTTGGAAGCTGGATGGTCACTCAGTGTGATCCATGGCTGCTCCCAATAGAGGTATGTCCCCTCCCTTCTAGGAGCCAAGCAAGATCCAATACAGAATCACCTCTCAGCTAAGGTGGAGTCTTAGAACTTGGAGGAAAGCCTAGAAGTCCCATCAGGTGTCGCTCACAGACAGCAGGTTCTGAGTATTGGGTCTCCAAAGCAGCATCAAAAGCCACCATTAAGATCCCAGACTGCCACCCTCAGAACTGAATGAGGGCCTCAGGGAGGAGCAGGAACTCACAGGATGGAGTCCTAAGGCACCTCTTTTCCCCTAGCTGTCCGGTACCCTGATGTAAGAAGTAGAGGGAAATTGCCCTGTTTGTTAAGATTCTGAAGCCTGGGTTGCATCAGGAGAGGTGGCACTGGCGGTGTTGCCACTACCCATCCTTGACATGTCCCTCCTGTAGCTCAGAAGTCTGCAACAGGTAAGACCAGACCGCTCTGAGCACAGCTTCCTGGTATGCCTGGCAGACAGAACTCTGACCAGCTCTATCTGTTTTGGTTTCCTATCCATTCCTAGACTAGAAAATCAGGATTCAGAATGGGTCTAGAAGAGACTAAACACAGGGATGGATGGAACTCAGGAGAATTGGATTCTAGCCCACGTGTGGGGCTAGTTGTGTGATTTGGTATCAGTCCTTTCCCTGCTTGGGGCCTGGTTTCTTGACTATAAGATGTATTATAGGGGGCTGGAGAGATAGCTCAGTGTTTAAGAGCACTGACTGTTTTTGTAGAGGACCTGGGTTCGATTTCCAGCATCCACATGGCAGCTAACAACCATTCGTAAATCCAGGGGATTAGACACATTATTCTGACCTCCACAGACATTGCACATACATATATGCAGGCAATACACTCATACACACAAAATAAAAATGATAAAATATTTTTTAAAAGATGTAGAATAGGAAGGTAGATTGTATCTTTCAGAGCTTCAGTGCTCTTTCCCAGGCCTGGCCTCTGGACCTCTAGCCAACTAAAAGCAAAGCCTTGGGGTCACACAGGACCTTCCAACTCCCTTATGACTTTATAACACTGCTGGAGTTCACAGGGATGGAACAGCTATGATGCCCAGAGGCACAGTTTTGCCTACAGCAGTCACATCACAGACTCTTTCCTCCTCTTCATATTTCTGTTTATGAAGTCAGACCTCCAAGTCATTGACATAGAACTCACATTTCTTAAATAACAGAGCCTGGAGTTTTGTTCAGTGAAAGCACAACAGTTTATCTAGCAACAAGTTTGGCTATAAAAACTACCCCAGAAGCCTAGACGTGATAATCGAGAGAGTTCTCTCCTCCCCTACTCCTGAGGACAGCTGGTGACAACAGTGCCATCTGTCACTTTTTCCACGATTATGGATGCTGCTCCTGCCCTCCCTTTGGGCCTTCTGAGATTGGAAAGGAGAGCCTGCCTGCTGGTCTGTCACAGCCTCAGAGTCACTGGTTATCTGGAGGAGGTTCTAAAGAGAGAGAGCTTAGAACCTTCCAGGAACACAAGGCTTGCCAGTGGGCTCTACTGCCAGCCTTTCTGACTGTACTTCCCTGGTCTCTTTACTGGTCAGACAAGAGAGAAATGAAAATTAGGCTTGTCATCCCTTTCCTCATCACGTTTAAGGAAAACTGGGATTTGCAGGAAGAAGGAGATGTTTTAAAGCCTGGCTGGACAAGGTGAAAGCCTGATCTGAAAGCCCTATGTGCCACCATGCCCCACAGGGCTGTGGAGAACAGTCTAATTGCTGCTTTCAAACTTCCCTAGATAGAGGATCTCCCCAAGCCTGGCATGTCCCAGAGGCCCATTCCACTTGACAGAGTGCCTCTATGCCTTTGCTAATTACTAGCGAACATCCTAGTAATGTTATTTCCCAAGTCACAGCCTCTATGCCTCTATGCCTTTGCTAATTACTAGCGAACATCCTAGAATGTTATTTCCCAAGTCACAGCCCAGACAGATCAATCAGGCCAATCTGGCTCTCACCACCCCCCACTTCAGCCTCCCCTTTGCCTACCTCCAGAATCAAAGCAAATAAGGAGAGACAGACCATGATCTCCCGCCTCCCTCCCAAGAACCCCAGGCACCCAGGAGCCAGGCAGAAGGTTGAAGCCTGCAAGACAGAGTGTCCTACTGCTATGA
>NW_008349484.1:7469-17206 GCF_000622305.1 Nannospalax galili
CAGAAGCCATCACAAAAGGGGTTTTCAGGCCTAGGTCGATATCCCTACAAGACCTGTTCAAAGGAACAGGCCAGATGTGAAGGCCAGAAGGGAAACAAACTGTGAAGCTCTGTTCTCTTTTTCATTAACTGATTACTGGCATGTCATAAGTGCATTGGGCTCCTAGTTTCAGTCAGTGACATAGACATAGCTTCCCAATGGTATTTGAATGTGGTCTAGTAGAAATGGCTGTCCACACCCCACACAGCTCCCCATGAGCCTTGTACCCCAGAGATGACAACACACACCCCAGTGTCCACTGTGATGTTTTCAGCCACCTTCTGTGGCAGACGTCTTCAAAGTGTCTCTTCAACTATGTTCACAATCATTGCCCAAACTGAGTATGCCAATAGGCATTTCTTTCCACCAATTAAATCTTTTCAACTTGGATTTTATGACCTTAACCTTAACATGCTCAGGAGAACTTCTTCACTGAACATGTTCAAGCACATAGTGTACTCCGACAACTGAGCATCCTCAAAAATGGACCCACCCATCTAAAAATATGTATAACATCCGTGCACAAAATCCACATGCTTTCTTTGTTCAAGGGGAACTGTCAAAATGATGCCCAAATGTTCCTTGCCTTCTTCAGGTGATAAATCCTTTAGGGCAGAGAAAGCCCATCAGGGAAACAGTGAAAGATGGTCTACCTGCATGACCTCAAGATCCCCTCTTCATGGTAGTACAGGGCCACTGTCTTTCCTTGGTGATCCTGCCTGGAGTTTGCTCACTTCTTCAGGCTCTGCTGTGACACATTCTTAATCTGCTCATGTAGGTCTCCTGGAGCATCTGTGGGGGAAGAGAGGTATTGATGACCTTTCTGTACTGTGAAAATACAAGCGGGGCCAAAAGGGAATGTTTTCAACAGTACACTCCCCCCCACACTGTGAAGCTGCCTCCCAAGGAGATCCTCTTCCAAGACCCCAGATATGGGGGAAGAGGGTAAGCCTCTACTTAGTAATTTGTTGCTGGAGGAGAAATTGTTCTGTCACTCTCAACAGCATGTCCCTGTCTTGTAGACCACTCTGGGGACTCTAGGCCAGGTTCTAGAACTTCAGGAACATATGCCAATCTTGTCAGAGAGAGGACCAGGATAGCATCACCAGCACCATGGCTGGGAATTGCAAGCTGCTAGGTCAAGAAGCCATGAGCCACATGTTGCAATATCTGCTCAAGCACCTATAAAATAGGAGTGTTCTAGACAGATGGATAAGCTGGCACAAAGCCCCATATTCCTCACAATGTCCACAGCCTCTGCAGAGACTAGCACGTTAATTTTAGCTGGTGTTCAAGTGTAGGGTCTCTCCCTTTCCTCGTGGGTCATTGGCCACCTTTCCATGAGGACAAAGGGAGCAGAAACATCGAATGGGGTCAGGACGGCCAGTGAGCACTGACAGAAGAAAGCCCTTCCAGGGAGGCAGGTTCAGTGATAAAAACAGCTCCAGACTCAGCAAAACAGCTCCAGATTCAGTGAAACAGCTCCGTTTATTCAGTGGGCATTAGGGAAAATATAGTGTGGAGGCAGCAGCCAATGCTTCAGCTGATAGGTGCTCACAGTATGCTTTATTTACATGTGGCAGTAGGCTCCTATCATCCGACTATCCGGCAATGCCTAATTATCATATAGAAAAAACCTGGGGGTAGTTTTACTCCAGGTAACTATGCCAAAGGTCATGTTCCAAAAAAGGTCAGGCATCTGTGCTTGGCGGCACTTTCCAGGTAAGTCAGGCAGAGAGCAAGAGGCCCCCTGTATTTACATGTGGCAGTAGGCTCCTATCATCCGACTATCCGGCAATGCCTAATTATCATATAGAAAAAACCTGGGGGTAGTTTTACTCCAGGTAACTATGCCAAAGGTCATGTTCCAAAAAAGGTCAGGCATCCCTGCTTGGCTGCATTTTCCAGGTAAGTCAGGCATGAAGCCCCTACTGAGAAAGGAGCCAACCTTAACAGCAGGGTTCCACCACAGCCCCCCAGTGGCACTACATACACAGTAGGTATCAGACACTACTTGACAGTCTTACACTCTGCTGCCCTCTGAAATGCACTGCCAGTTAACAGGCCCTACTGGACGCTAACCCCCAGCAATGGCCCATGTATACTGCAGGGTAAGAGTGTCCTCTTAGACACCATTCTGCCATCACAGCTCAAATATACTGGTATGAATTGGGCCCTGCTGGACACCCAATCCCCATGAAGGCCACATGCAGTGCTGTTTCAGGTGTAGCAAGACACCTCCGCTCTGTCAACATGAAGTGCTGGTTATCAGGCCCTGATAATCTCACTTTAACTGCCACACAACATGCTCTATTCAATATCAGGCTTTTGGGGATGACACCCTGCTTCCCCCAAGTTGTCATCCCACAAACACTGCTAGATAACAGGATTTGCTGACCAGCCAGTACCCCCACAGCAGCCCCAAAACAATTCCTGATGGGCCCTGCTGGACACCCCAACCCTGCCGTCACTCCATTTACACTGCTGGGTATTAGATCCAGCTGAATATCCCCAGTCTATCCCACATAAAGAACTAGGTATCAGGCCCTGCTAGACACCCCGACCCCCAACACACACACATTGCTGATGAACATGCACTGCTGGGTATCAGGCCTGGCTAGACATTCATCTGTCAATGCCACATACAACCATCTACATGTCAGGCCACGCTGGCCCCTAGCACCCCACATACATTACTGGATTAGATTCTCCTTATGTCCCCCACCTCGCACTGACCCATGTGGACTGCTAGGTATCAGACCCTGTAGGACACCTATTCTACTTCCACCCAGTTCAAACACTTACAGAAGCCCATTCTGCTAGGTATCAGGTTACTACACACTTCCTGTAGCCCTACACCCTATATGTGTCAGACCCTGCTCAACATGTTTCTACCCCTCCCCACATTGCTACCCCAAGTACAGCACTGCTAGTGTTAAGGCCTTTCTGGAAACCATCCAGACTGCCACCCTATGGATGCAGGTCCTGCTGGATGCAGTTCTCCCCACTTCCATCTTTTACCACCCCATGAACTGCTGGCTATCAAACCCTGGTCAGCAACCTCCCCCTTGTGTCAGTTCCATGTGCGGTAATAGGTATTAGCACCTGCCAGACACCCCTTGCCACGCCATTTACACTGCTAGGTATCTGGATGCACTAGACAACGTCCTCCATGTTGTCAGTCAACATAGACTACTATGTATCAGAACCAGCCGGGCACTTGCACCTGGCACTCTTCTCATATACCCTCCTATTTGTCCATCACTGCCAGACAATACTGTTATACTGCCACTGAAGTTCTAGGTGTTGGGCCCTGCTGGGCACCTCCCTGCAGCCCTACATGCACTGCCGTGTATGAGGACCTATTGGACCCCTCACACATTCTACAAGTTATCACCACCCTTACTGCCACTGCTCTACATAGACTACTGGATATCAGGCACCGCTAGACTGTCCTTGCCACCCCCCACACACTGCTAGGTATCAGAATGCTCTACCCACACCTGCCTTGCTGCCAACAGACATATATACCGCTATGTAACGGGCCCTGCTGGGCACCCCCACTCCATGGCCACACCAAAAGCATTGCTATGTATAAGGTACTGTTGGACTCCCTGCCCCCTGCTCCTGCCCTGTACAAATGGCTAGATTCAGATCTTGCTGAAATCCCCCTGTCCTCCCCACAGCTGTCTATACCAACTGCTAGGTAGCGAGATGTGCAGGGCAAACCCTGTTCCTGCCCCACATGCACTGGTAGGTTTCAGACCTTGATGACATCCACGACTTGACCACCTCCCCATACACTACTAGGTGTTAGGCCCTGTGTAAGACCCTGTGACCCAACCCACCATCCACTTCCCACAATAAAGTGCTAAGAATCAGGCTCTGTGTGACATGCCCCCTACCTTGCTGATCAACATACACTAGTAGTTTTCTGGACACCCTCCTGACAGCATCTCCTATACGCCTAGGTTTCAGGCCCAACTGGACAAGAGCCTTGGGCCAGCGTCCCACATACAATGCTACGTATCTGTCCCTATGGGACATCTCAGGACCCTACTGACAACCAACATACATTGTTAAGTCTAGGACCCTGCTGGATACTGGTCACCTAACAAAGTTCCATTACACTGCTAGGAATGAGGGTATACAGGGTTTCCATGGTGGGGAGGGGTGTTCTAGCAAGTCCTGATAGATAACTAGCAGTGCATTTGAGATGGCAACCCAGGGAGGGGTGTCCACTAGGGCCCGATATGTGGCAGTGACAGGTGGCCTTCTGTCAGGACTTGGAAAGTAGTGTATGTTGGATAGTTTCAGGGTCAGGAGGGAAAGTCGAGTTGGCCTAATACCTATGTGGGAAGGAGAGGCAGTCTACTTGAAACCGATCTATACTAGTTTATGTGGGACATTAGGGGATGGGGTGTCCAGCAAGATTAGATACCTGACATTGTATATGGGTTGGCTGTGAGGGCAGGAAGGGAAACAGGAGGGTTGACAACTAGGATTATGTGTGGGGTAGTGGTCTGGGACTTTTTTTGCCTTGCCTGAAAAACAGCAGTGCATTTATGGATGGCAGGTTGTGGGGATTGTGTGTCCTACAGGCTTGATACCGAGAACATCACATAATAGAAGGGGGGTGGGTTGGTAGGATCTGATTCATAGCAGTGTATTTGTGGATGCAGGGTGTCCAGCAAGACCTTATACCTTGAAGTGCATGTGGGGTTGGAGAGCATTAGGTCCTGTTACCTAGAAATGTATATATGGTGGCTATGATACTACCCAGTATCAGTGTGCAGTGGTCTCCACATGATACCCAGGATCAGTATGGAGTGGTGGTGGTTAGGGTGACCAGCGGAGGTTCATAGCATTTTATGTGGGAAGGTGGTGGAGGGGGGTGAGGTGTCCAGCCGGCCAAAACCAGCAGCCCTGCTGGACATCCCCCTATTGCTACCACATATGTTGGACAACTACAGGGGAGAGTGTCTGGCACGTTCTGATTCCTAGTTTATATTCCTGAACATGTCCCTCCCTATTGCTGCCCCACATACTCTGCTAGTTTTCATGCCACGCTGGACACTCCCCTTCCCAGCACTGCATATAAGCTTCTAGTATCAGACACTGATAGACACCCTACACCTCTGTATGACATACACTGTTATGTTTCAGGTCCAGCTGGACACCTCGACTTCATCTCACATTATGTGCTACGGATAAGGTGCTGCTTGACAACCACTGCCTACTGCCACGTACACTGCTATTTATCCAGCACTGCTGGACATCCCTCTATTATGACCACATATGAAAATCTAGGACAAACATGCACTGCCAGGTATCAAGCCCTTTTGGACATGCCCTCCCCCCACTTCTCTGCAGCTGTACATAAAGGACTATGAATCTATGAATCGGATCCAGCTGGATATACCCCCTCCATCTCACATAAAGCTCTAGGCATCAGGCCATGCTATATACTAACCTGCCATCACCTGTCATACATGATTAACTATCAGGCCCCTCTGGACACATCCCTACTTCTTCCCCAGACATGCTACTAAATATCAGGCCCTACAGCCTCCCTCAACCCTACCTATACTACTAGATTTCAGGCCTTGCTAGACACCCTCACTGCTGATGTCCCCCATATAGTGCCAGGAATCAGACCCTGCTGGAACCTTCCCCTTCCCCAAATAAAGCGCTAATATCAGACTGTTAGACACACCTTCCCACCCCTACCACTTTCCAACATACACTGCTGGTTTTCAGGCCATGCTAGACAATTTTATAGTTGCCCATTAAAATTCTAGGTATCACATCCCACTGGACAATAGCCCCAGGTCAGTACCCCACATATACTGCTCAGTATCAGGCTTTCCTAATCCTTCTCCCAGAATCCCACTACCAATGCTTCACACGCATGCCTAGATACCAGGTGAGGCTGAATACTCCTTCGTGGCAGCACCTCTGTACATTTCCAAGGCTCACCCTCCTTCAGAGCCCACCACGCAGTGCTGAAGCCTATATGATTCACTTGGAATGTCCCTCCTGGGACTTCTGACAGGGCCACAGCACCCAGCTCCCCCTTCCCCAGGCCTTGGCTTCCTTAAAGTGCACCAGGATCAAAGGCCTGGCTTGGAAGTCAACCTGCTGACCCAGACCCACTGTAGTTCCACAAGCAAGCTACTCAGTGTCTCTCGGTCTCTCGGCTGGGCTAAGCTATGTAAGGCTCCCTTTGTGCTCACGTTTTCAAAGCCAATGTAGATGGAGTGGCTGGCCTATGACATCTGCCATGTCTTCCAGGTGTAAGATGTGCACCATCTTCAACACAAGCTGTTCCTCTACAAAGGTTTGCGGCCAAAGTGTCAGAGTGAAGACATGCTACCTAGCCCAACTGACTCCATAACCCCCTCGAAGCCACACCTCTGCCATCTTTGTCTGCCTTCGGTTTTCTACAATGCGGGGCCAATGAAACTGAGGGAGGCTGGCCAATGTAAAGGCACCACCCAGCCAAGAAACTTGTCTTCTACCACAGGCTTGTACTTAGTGGGCTCAGCGACCCCTTCAGCAGGGAGATCCCCATACACTATCCCCTACATTCAGTCATTGTGGCCATTCCTTAGTGCGGGGAACAGCTCTCTACCTAGGAGCCCGCAAGAGCACTGCAGACAACTCACACAGCAATTCCTTTATGCTGATACTTCTGGCTGAAAGCCCCAGCATGATCAAGATTTCTATCCAGGCCTTACCCCAGAGGTGGGCTCTGTAGAGTAATGTAATGGCTATTGACCATGCCACTTGGAGCAGCTGGGCCCCAGGCATGGCAAGGCCCATTTACCTTTCCAAATTGGAACAGCTCCATCTCAGCAGTCCAGCCAAAGTGATGCATGTTCTCCTCAAGGTCGCTGGCACTGTCCGGTCAGGCAGAAGACAGACTTGGCTCAGATGAAAGTCTCCATGAAAGGGTCCGTTCCCCTCTTGACTCACTGGACGACTATGCCAGGAGGCCGGTCTCCTGGCCTGGGAGGTGGGCTGTGGAGGAAGCAGAAAAGCCAACAGCAGTGAAAGTCCAGCCCTAGGCCACAGTTCCTGTGCCACAGATTTCCTGTGGAGAAGCCTGTGGCAGTTTGCTTACCTCCTGTGCTGGACAGAGGCCTCTGTGCCGGGTATGTCGGCCCCCTGTCACCTGGAATTCTTGCCTGTCTCCTGCTTCAGCTGCCTCAGTCTGCATCTAGTTGATCCCCACCTTGTGCCTCAGTGTCCACGGAGGCTCCTCCCTTAAAAGCAGAAAGACAGGTGAAAGGGACCCTCTTAGTGACGTTGAAATACACAGGACTTAGTCTTCACTGTGGGGCCTTTCTGTGCCTTAGCTTCCCATGTGACTCCTCCCCTCTGAACCTTTGCTCACTTCAGCCAACTCCCTCCTTGCTGCCTCCCCATACTCTGGTCCCCAAACGCTGCTGTCTCTATCTAGCTAAACATGTTCAGGTTATACCGAAGGCGGGTGGTTTGGGATTCCTTCTGAACTCATATGTTAAGTGAGTAAAATGACCATGTATCAATTGCAAAGAAAATTAGAAAACGCATAGATTAAAGAAATGCAGGGGTGCGTCGTGGCTGTCCCACCTACCTAGTTTTGTGTGACTGCTCTGCCCTCCCCTTCCTCCACTGGCTCCATTTTCTCCCGGGAAATGTAGCTTTCCTGTCGGACCCGCAGGCAGCAGCATAGGCTTTGCACACAGCTCACCACTCTCCTCTTCACCCTCTTCCAGCGGGGAGAGACTGTGCTCTCGTCCTGTGGCTGAGCACTGGTGAGCCTTTCTTCGGATGTTTCCTGGAGGGTTAAGCTCCTATGCTCTCTATTTGTGCCTATGGTGGTCACACTACAGTTCTCTCTCGGTGTATTTTGCACGCACGAGGTGTTCTCGGTGGTGATTACATCCTGTGGCACCTCCGAGGTCAGATGCTTTCCAGAAATACCCTTTGAGGTTCCACTGGCCGAAGACACACCTATGGAGGTCGTGGCACTTCCTTCCAAACTGATCTCTACCAGCTGAGCATCCACAGTGCCATACTGGGGTCCTGGGCTGGGAGGGTCCATGCCCTTCTGCTGGCAGCACAGGGTGGCAGGCATGCTGTGGCTTCTGCCGCCCTTCCTCGAACGCTCACCGTCATCATGCAGCTGACGTTTAGCTAGTAAGGTGAGGGTGGGAAGGGAGGACTCTGTCATTCTCCTATGGCGAGTGATGGTGACAGGACCTGCAGGGACCGTGGTAGCACCAGGCTGCACGGGCTTATTTTGATGGTTGGTGTTGTAGCCTTGAGGTGACTTATGTTTTAAAATTAGGTAAGTGGCCATGATATTATTAAATGTTTTTTCACGTAAAGAGTCTCTGATGTCCTCAGGGTTGTAGCCCATGTCCCGCATGGTCAACACAATGCTGGGATTTGGGGTGCTGGGGGACATCTCTAAGGAAGATGCTAATTTTGAAGGTTCTTCACTGTCCTTAAGCCACTGGTGTCCCATGATGTCATGTATTGTGGGCCTCTGCCTAAAGTCAACAGTGAACAATTGCACGATGAGGTTTATAATGTGTGGGGCAAGCTTGCATGGAATGGAGACCTTTGGATTCAGCATGTTCTTCTTTATTTGTGAATCGGTATCTGCTTCAAAGGGAAAGTCAGCTGTTAACATTACATACAAAACCACTCCCATGCTCCAGATGTCACTTGCACGTACATCATATTCTTGGTCCATGAAAAGCTCTGGAATGCAATACTCAAGGGTGCCACAGAGGCTCTTAAACTTCTGGCCAGAGGTGACTTGTATGGCCAGGCCAAAGTCACACAGTTTGATGTGTCCTTTGCCATCCAACAGCACGTTATCTAATTTAATATCCCTGTGTGCAATGCCTTTCTCATGGCAGTAGTTAACTGCACATGCCATCTGTGTGAAGATGGGGTGGGCTTCCTCCTCTCGTAGACTGCCCACCTTCTCCACATGGTCCGCCAGATCTCCCCCAGCAGCATGTTCCATCACCAAATATGTGTGTTCTCTGGTTTCAATGACGTGGAAGAGTTTGATAATGTTTGGGTGATCCAGTGCCTTAGCGATGTCTACTTCAGACATGACCCAGAAGGCATTGTTCTCACCCTTTTCTAGGATCCTGACAGCAACTTGCACCCGTGTGTGGCAGTGGAGGGCCAGTTAGACCTCATCAAAGCTGCCTTGGCCAAGGGTCTTGAGGATCATGTAATGATCCGTGAGGATCTCCTCTTCAGAGGAGCTGGTCTTCAGGTATGGCTCCATTGTTGCCTCCTCACTTCCGCTTGTGGCATGCTTGAGAATTTGAGTCATAACACAAATTCACAAAGCTAGATCTTAACAATTAAAAGCAGGTCTAGGAGGAGAGCCTAGAACCTAAATTCCTACATCAAAGAAGTCAGAGATATGTCAATTAAGAAAACATCCTCATGTTGTTGAGCAAGGTCATAAAGAATAAGCAGAAACTAAACGCCAAAGCAGTAGATGGTAAAACAATAAAAATCAGAGTTGAACTTAATAATGACTAGATCTTAAAAGCAGGTCTAGGAGGAGAGCCTAGAACCCAAATTCCTACATCAAAGAAGTCAGAGATACGTCAATTAAGAAAACACCCTCATGTTGTTGAGCAAGGTCATAAAGAATAAGCAGAAACTAGAAACTA
>NW_008349484.1:20270-24340 GCF_000622305.1 Nannospalax galili
CCTTGCTACTTTTCTTAAAGTGGTGTTGGTGATTCTTTACAAACTCTGTCCTATAACGGATCCAGAAACTGTTATACTAAGAGGAGACAGACTCAGAAAAAAAATGTATGTTCTCCCTCACTTGTGGATCCTAGCACCAAATCCTTATAAATGGAATACCACTGGAATGGGCCAACAGCCCAGGGAAAACAGATGATGCAGAGACACAAAAGTCCAGTGCCTTGCCACAATGGGAGGAGGATCATCCCACACCTATCACCCCCTCCAAGGCTCAGAGACTTTGGTGGAACACGTTGGTGAAAAGAACATTAAGAGCGAGAGGAAGGGGTGGAGTGTTGACTGGAAGTGTTCCCCGACCCTATGCTGGCAAGGTATAGTCACACCTCCTTCCCACACTCATGAAGGAGTTAGGGGGGAGTCACTTACCCGTCCCACCCAATCAGTTGACCTTAGCTGCATGTGGGGGAGGGGCTAAGGATCTATAAGCCAAAAATGCCATGAGGCACCTCCTCATTTTGTGCAGCTGTTGGGAAGTCACAGGTCTATATTTGAGTGCAGACTTTCCAGTGCAGCCGTAAATGGGGTGCCCCACTCTTCTGCAAATAAACCCCCATCCTATGCTCTGTTAGCAAGCCCAATAAACTCATTGGGAGTTGATTTCTAATTCCTATTTTCCCCCTTAAACTTCATTGTATATATATTTTTATGTGACCTGCTTCAAGTTATTTCTGGAAAAATGTGTTTAAAATTGCCTCTTTGGAGTACTAATAAAAAGCATTTTTCTAAAAAGCTTTCATACTGGGGATGTGTTTATCCAAGAATACAAAGATAGTCTAAAATATACACATTAATAAATAATACAGCATATGAAGAGAGCCCAGGCCCCAAATTACACACCCACAAAGAAACAGGAATTTTATCATTTTCTGGAAAATAGAATGAACTGGAGATTATTGTGTTACGTGTAACAAGCCAGTCACACAAAGCACATATCACCTGTTTTCTGTCACACACAGAATCTGGAGGTTTGGGGGAGCCTGAATATAAAGGGGGCCCCACTCGGGATGTGTAAGTGGGCAGGATTCTGTTTCCCTGAGAAGGTCCTGGGCCTGGGTGCCTGAGCCACCACAGGGTCCAGAGTCTGGTGCAAGGGCCCTGGGTGGTTCAAAATCCAGACTCACAGGCCTCAAGTTCTCCAGACTGTAGGAACAAGGGCCACTGACAGAAAACCCAATTAAAGTAGCTTTGAAAAACAAACAGCAGGAGGAAGGAGCATGAGAACCAGGGGCATGGCAGGTGGTGGCAAACAAGTCTGTACCGGGTATTGGAAGAGTAATCCAGGAAGATCCTCTTCCAAAATCGTGAAGTTTAGTACTGCTTCTGCACATGCGCACAGTCCGAATTGCTGGCTTCCCTGCAGAGAAAGCTAAAGAACAGCCTTCACCCTCACCAGTCAGGCACCAACTGTCTTAGACCCCTCCTCGATCTTTGAGCTTTAAATGCTCTCTGACCTGATTGGCCATACACCCAGAACTCAGCCAATCAGACTGGCCTGGGGGGAGGGACTCTCCTGATTGGGCAGAGAGGAGTCACGTGACCTGTGCCTCCTAGGTCACCAAGCGGTGCTCACCCACAATGGAGGGAGGGGGTTGGTGAATTCTTCAAGACAGGGTTACAGATGGCTTTTGTATGCTCTATACCTTGTTTGCATGGATGTGCCTGCTCATGCCCACCTCTCCCGCCCCTCTGCCTTGTGTCCACAGAAACGGGGGGGGGGGCGGGGGCGGGGCGCGGGGAGCCGCCAACCCTTTGAGGAACCCCAAGGGATTCCTCTGCCAACTTGCAAGGGACCGCAAGTTCCGTGGCAGCCTACCAAGAGGGATCCCGAGGCACGGGGAAAGGCGCAGGGGCAGAACTCTCGGGACTGCGATGGACCCCCAAGGGAACGCGAGAGGTAGAGGCCGGGACAGCGAGGGGCCCTGAGGGGCGCAGCCGCTGACTGTGCGGGAATGTGATGGACCCTGAGGGGCGGAGCCGTCTGTGTTCTGACTATTAAATCACAATGGTTTGCTAACAAGGAATTCAATTTCTACTTGCACGCACATTCTCATTTATTATATTTATGTTTTTCTCTACTGTAAGCTGATTCATTTAGGAACATGTTCTTTGAATGTTTCATGTCCACTACTTGTATTTAAATATTTTAAAATGTTAGGTCTTCTGAGATTATCAGATGTTTTCAGTAGGGTGGTTTGGGTGGAGGTTGTTTTAAGAATATATTAGATACTATAATCTATCATTTGTGACTCACATCGGGAAAACAATCACATTTATAAAATGGCAGGCTCTTGCTCATCTTCGTAAAAACATCTGCCTGGAACAAACTTATGATTCCCAGTTTTGCACCTTGAATTACATTTTGAACAGCGTTCACACCTGCTTAATTTTGCTTAAACAGGATAACAGAAAACAAAACCCCATGGGCCTCAGTTTATTCCCTTATCCGACGTGATAATTTTACATCCCTTACCAGCTACAATAAACAGCAGCAAACATGATCTACACGCCTTCTAATAAATGTCAGTATTTATTAACAATATGTCACAGGTCGTTTAAATACAGTCAGAACACTAGCGTGTTTCAGAGATTTCTCTGACAGGTCTTTGCCTTTACTAAACAACCCGTAACAGCAATGTTTTCATGACTATTTGCTAGCACGTTAAAAAAAAAGTAAAAATAAAATGCATAGGCGTGGAATTTTGTTCGCTGCAGCATTAGACATCTGATTTATTGGGGTTTGGCCACAAAGGTGTAGTTCCAGTATTGATGGGGAAGCCTGCTTTAAGTGTAGCCTTCCCAGCCTAGTACTATGCGCTTCCTTGGAGTTAGGAAAGGTCTAAACTTTACCAGGGTCAGCAAGATTTGATGAGATTGGGGGTGGGATTGGGCATTAAGATGCCACAGTCCGGAGCCTCAAAAAAAGCCTCCTGAGAGAGCAGGTGATTGATAGTGGCGGGCCCCGGTTAAATTCTGGAAAAAGGCGTGGTTCTGGCTGGGAAAAAAAGCAAGATGAATTGAAGAGCATGGAGATCCGCTAGCTCAGGAGCTGGGTTCTGCTGGGCGGTGGCCCAACCTTAGGCAGCAAGGCTGGCGCTGCGGACAGCAGCCGCCACCCCCATTCGTCCACTTTCACTAGCCAGGGGTACAACCTACCCCGCCCTTCAGACCCCGCCCAGAACTCGTCGACCCTCCCCTTGCTCTGCCCCTCGAACCTCCGCCCCCTTCCTCCCTCCTTGCCCTGGATGCCCACAGGTTCTGCAGCCCTCTTTGCAGCCTCCGCCTCTCCTGCCACCGGGGTTTGTAGGAAAACGCCAGGGGCGCTCAGCGAGAGATCTGCCTTGCTCCTCAGGAGCTGCCTGCGCCCAGCAGAAGCCCCCGCCAGCGCCCATGCCGAGCCAGTAAGTGTCCCCGCCGCCGGCCGCCAGGCTCCTGGTGCTGCTAGCGGCGGGTAGCGGTGTCCTGGGGGGCGATGCGGCCCTTTCTTCGCGCCTCACCCGGCTCCTTTTGAGAAACGGGTTTGTGGGGGCGAAGGAGGGGGCTGGGTCTGGACCGGGCCTCCAGGGTCAGGGCGCCGGCGTCCGCACTTGCCAGTGTGCAGGTAACCGGCCAAAGCCTCCTCCACCCGGAGCAGGGCAGGCGGGTACCAGCCTGCTGGCGGGGTCGCTGCGGACGCCCGGGTCGTGAGCCGGGCCCGACTGCCAGCCCAGCGCTGTGCGGGGTCTCCTCTGGAGGTCCGGGTTCGTGGTGCCTGGCCCCCATTCTCCGGTCCCCGGGGTTCCTCGGGTCTTTGGCTCTCTGCCCCCAATCCTCCGTCTCTGCCCTTGGCCGGCGCAGTTGGACATTCCATGTTTACAGCCCGTCCCCCCCGGGGCTGTGATTTGAACACGAACCATCACCCCAGATGACTGCGGCATCCTGGAACGCTTGGGCGGCTCTGGTGATTTTCCGTCCTGTGTTTCGTAAGCTGCGTGAGTCCCCAGCATGGCTTGGTTGTGGTTCTCTTGCAGAAT
>NW_008349485.1:0-344 GCF_000622305.1 Nannospalax galili
TGGTCTGGACACCTGCTGCCTCTGACGTGCAGATGGTCATGTTACCTGCACCTCGGACTTGCAGATGGTTGTGTCACCTGCCTCTATGACGTGCACATGGTCGTGTCAACTCCACTCTCTGACGTGCATATGGTCGTGTCACCTGCTCTCTCTGCCATAAAAATGGTCGTGTCACCTGACCCCTCTGACGTGCAAATGGTTGTGTCACCTGCCCCTCTGATGTGCAGATGGTCGTGAAACTTGACCCCTCTGGCGTGCACATGCTCTTCTCACCTGCCCCCAATAAAGTGCATATGGCTGTCTCACCTCCCCTCTCTGACATGCACATGGTCATGTCACCTGCC
>NW_008349486.1:0-1159 GCF_000622305.1 Nannospalax galili
TGAGGTTAAGTATTAAGATTATGATATTCGTTAGGTTTAGGTTTTGCTCTAGGATTAGGTTTAGGGACATATTTAGCGTTAAGTTTAGGATTAGAGCTAGGTTTAGGGTTATATTTATGCTAGGAGTAAGGTTAGGGTTACATCAAAGTTTAATATTACAGTAAAGATGAGGTTTAGTTATAGTTTAACCTTAAGGTTACAATTAGGGTAACAGGGTTAGAAGTACGATTACAATTAGGTAAGTTTTAGGGTTCAGTTTAGAGGTCGGATTATGGCTCAAATTAGGATTATGGCTAGGTTTAGGATTAGGGCTATACTTAGGATTGGTTTAAGGTTAAATTTAGGACTACATTTAGGGTTAGTATTAGGGCTGGATTATGTTTATGGTTAAATTTAGATTAGGGTTACATTTATGGTTAGGATTAGGCCTATGGCTAGGGTTAGGGTTATTTTTATTGTTAGAGATAGTTATAGGGATACAGTTAGGGTTAGATTTTGGGGAAGGATTACGGTCATGTTTAGGGATAGGCCTAATGTAAGGGTTAGGTTTAGGATGAGAGGTTCTTTTAGGGCTAAGATTATATGGAGGATTAGATTTAGGTTTAAGGTTAGGGCTATGGTTGTGTTTAGGTTTAGGATCAGAGTCATGGTTAGGACAAGAGTTAAGGTTTGATTTATGGCTAGGGCTACAGCACAATTTAGGGTTCAGGTTATGACATGATTTGAGTTATGTTTAGGGATTGTTTTAAGGTTAAATTTATGGGTAGGACTACCATTAGGGCTAGGCTTAGGTCAGAGGTTAATATTGGGTTAGGGATAATCTTATGTCTAGTGTTAGTTTTAAGGTTGTGTTTAGGGTTAGGTTTAACCCTAGAGTTAGGGTCAAGTTTAGGGTTAGGGCTAGGGTTAGTGTTAGCATTAACAAGAGAGTTATGTTTAGGATTGGTTCTAGGGTGATCTTTAGGGTTAGGATTAGAGTTAAGGTTAGGGTTAGGGTAAGGATTAGGGTTACTTGTAGGGTTAGGCTCAGGTTTTGGTTTAGCTTTATGGTTAGGGCTATGTTTAGAGTTAGGGTTAGGGTAAGGGTTAGGTTAAGTGTTAGGATTTGGGTTAGGTTAGGGCTAGGGTTAGGGTTAGAGTTAGGTTTTGGACTAGTGTT
>NW_008349486.1:1280-2191 GCF_000622305.1 Nannospalax galili
ATAGGTCTTGGCTTAGGTCTAGGTCTAGGGCTAGGTCTAGGGTATGTTTAGTGTTATAATTTATTTAAGCATTAGGATTATGTTTAGTGTTAAGTTTAAATCTGGGATTACTTTTAGGGTTAGGGCAACAGTTGCGGTTAGGTATAGAGGTAGGTTTAGAATTAGGGTAACGTTACAGTTGGGGCTAAGTTTAAGATTACTGTTAGGTTAAGGGTTAAGTGTTTGGGGAGTTTTAGATTTAGGATTATGTTTATGGTTAGGTCTATGGCTAGAATTTTCATTAGGTTTATGGCTAGCACATGTGTTAGGGTTAGCTTTAAGTCAAAGGTTAATATTAGATTTCGCATTAGGTATAGGCAGTAGTTTATGGTTTATGACATGGGTTAGCTTTTGGGCTAGGTTACAGTTAGATTTTGGGCTAGGGTTAGTGCTAGAGTTAGGGATAGTGCTAGGGCTAGGTTTGAGGGTTAGGGTTAGGATTAGGATTAGGGTTAGGGCTAGGTTTAGTGTTGGTGTCAGGGCTAGGGTTAAGTTTAGGGTGAGGGTTGCAGTTAGGGTCAGGTTTAGGGTTAGTGTTAGGTTTAGATTAAGGGTTAGGCTTAGGGTTAGATTTAATGTTGGGCCTAGGGATAATTTTATGGCTCTCCATAGTGTCAAAGAGGTTTAGGTCAAAGATTAATGTTAAAGTTAGGCTTTAGTTTATGTCTAGGATTTAGCATTAGGATTATGATTAGGGATTAGGATTGGGGTTAGGGATAGTTGTAGTATTAGGGTTCGGGCTAAGTATAGTATTATGCTTAAATTTAGGTTTAGAGTTAGAGTCATGGTTAGGCTTAGGGTGAGGATAAGAGTTAGGGTTCCACTTATGGTTAGTGCTAAGCTTAGGGTTAGTTGGAGTTAAAGTTAGGATG
>NW_008349487.1:0-259 GCF_000622305.1 Nannospalax galili
AACATGTCATTCCTCCCATCAAGAAGTGAATCTCTGAAAACATAATCTAAAGTAAATACATCTTTTTTGAAGTTTTTTTTCTAACAGGTATTTTGGTCAAAACCATCCAGGAAGAAATTACGAAACAAATTGGTATTTTAAGGAAGTTGATACTAGGAATACAGTGTTCTCTGGTGTTTCTTCAGAATGTGCCTCCCATTAGGTATATTCTCCAAAGGCTGCTGTCCAAAAGACTTTTAAAAAAGCTCAGAAATGTGGT
>NW_008349488.1:0-868 GCF_000622305.1 Nannospalax galili
GAAGTCATATTGTAACATTGTCAAGGAACATTGGAGCAATATAAAGTCACAAGGGGCGATAGTATTGTTACCTTGGAGCATTGTGATGGCACATTGGAACATTAGAATTCCTACTGTGACATGATGGCATATTGGAGCACTATAAGGGCACACAGGGCTATAATTTTGGCACATTGAAGAATTAGGATGTCACACTGGAGCACTGTGATATCACAATGGAACCCTGTAAAGTCATATTTTAACTTGGTGATGGTACCATAAAGCATTGTGATGGCACATGAGGCCATAGGGTTGGCACATTGGAGCATTGTGATGTCACATTGGAGGACTTTGAAGTCACAATGGAACATTGTGATGTCACAAAGGAACATTATGAAGTCATATTTTCACACTGTGATGGCAAATTGGAACAACATAATGGTACATGGGGCATTGTGTTGGCACTTTGGAGCATTGTGATGTCACACTGGAGTATTTTGATGTCACACAGGAGTATTCTGATGCCAACACTATCGCCCCATATGACATTCTATTGCTCAAATGTGCCATCACAATATTTGAATATGACTTCAAAATGTTCCATAGTCACATCACAATGCTCCATGGTGACATCACAATGTTACAATATGACTTCACTATGTTCCATTGAGATATCACAATGCCCTAAGGTGACATCACATTGCTCCAATATTCCAACACTATTGCCACATGTGTTATTATATTGCTCCATGGTGCCATCAAAATGTTAAAAGATGACTTCACAATGTTCTTTTGTCATTTCAGAATGCAACATTGTGACAACACAATGCTACAACGTGCCAACACTATCGCCCATTGTGCCATTATATTGCTCCAATGTGACATCACA
>NW_008349488.1:1377-3393 GCF_000622305.1 Nannospalax galili
GGTGCTAGTATATTGCTCCAATATGCTAACAATGTTACAATATGACTTCTGAATGTTCACTTGTGACATCACAATGCTCCAAAGTGATAACAATATCGCCCCATGGGCCTTATATTGCTCCAATGTGACATCACAGTGTTAGAATATGAATTCAAAATGTTCTATTGTGACAAAACATTCCTCCAATGTGACATCACATTGATCGAATGTGCCAACATTATCACCCCATGTGATATTATGTTGCTCCAATGTGCCATTACAATGTTTGAATATGACTTCAAAATGTTCCATAGTGACATCAAAATGCTCCCTGGTGCCTTCACAATGTTGCAATATGACTTCACAATGTTCAATTGTGACATCAAAGTGCTCCAATATGACATCCCAATGCTCCACCGTACAAACACCATTGCCCCATGTGCCATTATATTTCTCCAATGTACCATCCAATGTTACAATTTGACTTCACAATGTTCTATTGTGACATCAGAAACCTCCACAGTGACATCTCAGTGATCCAATGTGCCATCACAATGCTGCAATATAACATCACAATGTTCCTTTGTGACACCACAATGCTCCATTGTGTCAACAATATCGCCCGATGGGCTGTCACCATGCTCAATAAGCAAAAACGGTGCTTAATGCCACCTTACAATACCCCAAAGTGACATCACAATGCTCGAATGTGTCATCACAATTCTCCAATGTGGCATCCCAGTGCTCCAGGTTGCCAACGCTATGGCGACATGTTCTATTATATGGCTTCAATGTGCCATCACAGTGTTACAATATGACTTCACAATGTTATATTCAGCAATCACAATACTCATTGTGCCATCACAATGTGCCATTGTGTAATTCCTATGGTCCATTGTGTCGTCACCATTCTCAATATGCAAACACACTGCTCAATTTCCCCTCACAATCACCCAATGTCATCATTTTACTCAATATGCAAACACAGTGCTCAATGTACCCTCACAATCCAGAGATTTGACCACACAATTCTAGATAGTACCATCACAATGTTACAATATGACTTCACAATGTTCCTTTGTGACATTACAATGATCCAATGTGCCAACACTATTGCCCCATGTGCCATTATATTGCTCCAATGTGCCCTCCCAATGTAACAATATAACTTCACAATGTGACAACACACTATTTCAATGTGCCAACACTATTGCCCCATGTGCCATTCTATAGGTCCAGCACAATCACACTGTTTCAATATGACTTCACAATGCTCCATTGTGAAGTCACTATGCCCCAATGTGACGTCACAATACTCCAATGTGCCAACACTATCGCCCCTGTGCCATTATATTGCTCGAATGTGCCATCACAATGTTAGAATATGACTTCATAAAGTTCCTTTGTGACATCACAATGTTCCATTGTGACTCCAAAGCCCTCCAATGTGACATCACAATGCTCCAATGTGCCAACACTATGGCCCCATGCACCATTAGTTTCCTCCAATGTCCATCAAAATATTACAATATGACTTCACAATGTTCCATTGTTACATCACAATGCTCCACGGTGACATTACAATCTTACAATATGACTTCACAATGTCCAATTGTGACATCACAATGCTCCAATATGACATCACAGTGCTCCAATGTACCAATGCTGTCATCTCATGTCACATTATATTAGCTCCAATATTCCATCACAATGTTACAATATAATTTCTCAATGTTCCGTTGTGACATCACACTGCTCCAATGTGACATCGCAGTGCACCAATGCCCAGCACTATCGCTCCATGTGCATTATATTCGTACACTTTGTCATCACAATGTTGCAATATGACATCACAATGTTCAATTGTGACACCACAATGCTCCAATATACTAACAATATAGCCCCTTGGGCCTAATATTGCTCAAATCTGACATCACAGTGTTACAAAATGAGTTCAAAATATTCCGTTGTAAGAAAACAATCCTTCATTGTGACATCACATTGCTCCAATATGCCAACACTATCGCCCCATGTGAC
>NW_008349489.1:0-251 GCF_000622305.1 Nannospalax galili
GGGCTGGTGAGGAAACTGTGTCAGCGGAGCTGCATTCAGACACAGGAGACCAGGTTCAACGACACAGGTCTGCTTTATTGCAGGAAGGCACAAGCTTATATAGGGTTGGTGGTCCAATCACAGCGCAGCAAGTAGGATACCTTATTAGCATAACAGGTTTAGTGTCCTATCATAGTACAGCAAGTAGGATCCCTTATTATCATAACAGACTTAGCATCCTATTAGCATAACAGACTTAACGTCCTATCACA
>NW_008349490.1:0-637 GCF_000622305.1 Nannospalax galili
TAAATTTTTCATAGTCTTTGCTTGAGTGGTCCAGTCGTGCACTTTATCTTCAAGTCTTCATACTCTGTTTTCCATTTCGTTCATCATATTGGTGAGGCTTTCTCCTGTCGTTTCTAATTGGCTTATGGAGTGTTTCACTTCGTTCTTTATTTCAGCCTGAGTATTCATCAATATTTCTAGCTCTTTTCTGAATCCATTCAGAAGTTTATCCTTATATTCCTTCAGCTCTATGATTACCTTGTTTGTGTGTTCTTTAAATTCACTGAATTCTTTTATCATATTCATCATTGTTCTTTTGCATTCCATGTCCTGCATTGTCTCTAGGGGGTTCTCATTGTGTTCCTCTAGAGGATTACTGGTATTTGGTGGGGATATGTTATTTTGGTTTTTCATGTTATTATTTTTTCTCTGTGATTTTGACATGTGAATTTCTTTTGTAGTTTCTGACTCTTGTGTGATACTCGGGCCTTCAAGTTTAGTTCTGCTTATTTTTTTGAACTATGTGTCTTTGTGGTTTACTTTTTGGGTATGAAGAGCTGGTTCTTCTAAGTTTCTGGTTCTCTCTTTTGATTTTATATTGTCATGCCCGGATTGATTTTGTCTTCAGGAGTTCCGCGGTGGCCCAGTTCCAATGTGG
>NW_008349491.1:0-567 GCF_000622305.1 Nannospalax galili
GCAATTCCACGTTTTGCCTCTAGGGGCATAGGATACTGCCACACTTTAACACGATCCACTCCCACTTTGAGTTCAACATATCCGGGAGGCCTGTGCCCAGGCTTGGGGAAATTTTTGGAGCCAATCGGATATATCAGGGTTAGGTTGAATCAGCTCTTGATGGAGTCTGTATTCCTCTGTCAGGTCGTTGATGGCTAAAACCTGATTTGGTGCCCCATCATAAAGCAGGGTGGCTCCTTTAGCTGTGAAGTGGATTTGTGCCCTCATTTTTGACAATAAGTCTCTGCCCAGAAGTGGGTAAACATTCTGGGTACTAGGAACAAATGGGATACCTGGCCCTTCCCTAAATCTACTGTTCTTTGGGTAGTCCATGAGTAGGGTTTTGTTCCTGTGGCCCCCTGTACCCATGTAGTTCTGGAGAACACTGGTCCTCTTGGCTCCAATAGAACCGAATTCTGGGCACCATTATCTACCATAAACTCAATTGGTTTCCCCTCTATTTTCAGAGTTACCCTTGGCTCAGGGAGGGGACCTGAGCCCCATCTCCCCTAGTCACTGTCTTCACCC
>NW_008349492.1:0-271 GCF_000622305.1 Nannospalax galili
AGACTTGGAAAATGTTCATTCTATACAAAATATATCCAAACACAGAGATAAATTGCACTCTGGAACAGAAGTAATCATTCCTTAAAGTTAATTTATATTCTTAATAGGAACCATGTTGTAATTTAACAATTTTAGTTTACAAGACAACTTACTTACAAGTCAATTTGATATCTAGCAAATTATTATTTAATAATTGTTTCTTTAGTATTAGACATAAGTTTACACATTTACAACAGTCTCATATAATAAATACTGTGGTTAATGCAATGTC
>NW_008349493.1:0-344 GCF_000622305.1 Nannospalax galili
TGGATAATTACTCCTATGACTTCACAGCAATGCTGACAGCATGCACAAGACTCACATTTTCCGAAGCCGGACAATATTCCAGCATAGAAATGGGGATGTGTTTGAGAAATCCCAATCTTAGCTGAGTAACTATTGACAGGAAGTAGTTGTTGGGAAAGGGAGAGCCAGTTTTCACTAAGGATGTGACACTAGATAGGTTTACCAAGCTGCAGTGGATTGAACCACACCAAAGGGCATTTCTGGACACAAACTTCACTCAGTAGGCTTTAATGTATATGTCAGAGTACATGAATTCAAGTGGGAGCATTAAGAGTGGTGCAGATAGAGGAAGTGTCTAAATGTGA
>NW_008349494.1:0-6294 GCF_000622305.1 Nannospalax galili
CACATTGGAGCATTGTGATGTCACACTGGGGGATTGTGAGGGGATATTGAGTACCAAGTTTGCATATTGAGAATAGTGATGACACAATGAATTATTGTAATGACACAAAGGTGCATTGTGATGGCACAATGGAATATTCTGAAGTTATATTGTAACATTGTGATGGCACATTGGAGCAATGTAATGCACCTGGGGCCATAGTGTTTGCACATTACAGCATTGTGATGTCCCTTTGGAGCATTGTGATGATACATTGGAACATTCTGATGTCATATTGGAGCATTATGATGACACATTGGAGCACTGTGATATCACATTGGGGGATTGTGAGGGGACATTGGGCATTGTGTTTGCATACTGAGCATGGTGACAACACAATGGATTATTATAATGACACAATGGTGCATTGTAATGACACAATGGTGCATTGTGATGGCACAATGAGCACTGTGATGGCACAATGGCACATTGTGAAGTCATATTGTAACATTGTGATGGCCCATTGTAGCAATATAATGGCACAAGGGGTCATAGTGTTGGCACATTCAAGCATTGTGATGGCACATGAAATACTGCAATATCAAATTGGAATATTGTGATGACACACTGGGGCTTTATATTTGCACACTGAGCCTTGTGATGACACATTAGGGGCCTTTAGGGGGCACATTCTCATTGTGATGTCACATTGAGCATTGTGGTCACATATTGAAGCATTTTGATGTCACATGGAAGCACTGTGCTGACACATTGGAGCATTGTGCTGTCACATTGGGGGATTGTGAAGGAACAATAATAACTGTGTTTGGTTGCTGAGCCTCGTGGGGACACATGGATCATTGTAATGACACAATTGCGCATTGTTATGGCACAATCAGCATTGTGAAGACACAAAAGAACATTGTGAAGTCATATTGTAATATTCTGATGGCATATTGGAGTAATATAATGGCATATGAGGCCATAGTGTTAGACATTGGAACATTGTGCACAATGGTACATTTTGATGGCACAATGGAACATTGTGATGGCACAATGGAACATTGTGAACTCATATTGGTACTTTGTGATCACACATTGGAGCAATATAATGGTACATTGGATCAATATAATGGCCCATTGGGATGCTATAGGGTTGACACATTGGAGCATTGTGATGTCACATTGGAGCATTTTGATGTCACATTGGGGTATTGTGAGGGGACATTTATTACCGTGTTTGCATACTGAGCATGGTGACAACACAATGGATCATTGTAGAGGCATAATGGCATATTGTGATGGCACAATGAGCATTGTGATGGCAAAATGGAACATTGTGAAGTCATATTGTAACATTGTGATGGCACATTGGAGCAATATAATGGCACATGGGGTCATAGTGTTGACACATTGGAGCATTGTGATGGCACATTGGAGTATTGTGATGTCTCATTAGGGGACGGTCAGGGGACATTAAGCACCGTGTTTGTGTTTTGAACACAGTGATGACACAATGAATCATTGTAACGACACAATGGCACATTGTGTTTGAACAATGAGCATTGTGATGCAAAATGGAATATTATACAGTCATATTGTAACATTATGATGGCACATTGGAGCAATCAAATGGCACATGGGGCTATGGTGTTGGCACAATCAAGCATTGTGATGGCACATGAAACATTGCAATACCAAATTGGAATATTTTGATGACACACAAGGGAGTTATATTTGCACACTGAACATTGTGATGACACATTATGGAACTTATTCGAGGACAGTAAGCATTGTGATGTTACATTGACCATTGCTCTGACACATTGGAGCATTGTGATGTCACATTGGTGGATTGTGAGGGGACATTGAGCACCATGTTTGCATATTGAGCATGATGATGAAACAGTGGATCAATGCAATGACACAATGGTGCATTATGATGTCACAATGAGCACTGTGATAGCACAATGGATATTTGTGAAGTCATATTGTAAAGTTGTGATGGTGCTTTGGAGCAATATATTGGCACATTGGGGCCTATACTGTTGGCACATTGGACAATTTGGATGCCACATTGGTTCATTTTAATCTCATATTGGGGTATAGTGAGGGGCCATTGAGCACCGTTTTTGCATGCTGAGGATGCTGACAACACAATAAATCATTGTATTGACACAATGGAGCATTGTGATTGAACAATGAGCATTGTGATGGCACAATGGAACATTGTGAAGTCATATTGTAACACTGTGATGGCACATTGGAGCAGTATAATGGCACATGGGGCCACAGTGCTGGCACATTAGAGCATTGTAATGCAACATTGCAGCTTTGTGATGTCCCATTGGGGGATTGTGAGGGGACACTAGGCACTGTGTTTGCATATTGAGCATGGTGACAACAAAATGGATCATTGTAATGACACAATAGAGCATTGTGATGTCACATTGGAGCATAGTGATGACGCATTGGAGCATTGTGATGTCCCATTGGGGGATTGTGAGGGGACACTAGGCACTGTGTTTGCATATTGAGCATGGTGACAACAAAATGGATCATTGTAATGACACAATAGAGCATTGTGATGTCACATTGGAGCATAGTGATGACGCATTGGAGCATTGTGATGTCCCATTGGGGGATTGTGAGGGGACACTAGGCACTGTGTTTGCATATTGAGCATGGTGACAACAAAATGGATCATTGTAATGACACAATAGAGCATTGTGATGTCACATTGGAGCATAGTGATGACGCATTGGAGCATTGTGATGTCCCATTGGGGGATTGTGAGGGGACACTAGGCACTGTGTTTGCATATTGAGCATGGTGACAACAAAATGGATCATTGTAATGACACAATAGAGCATTGTGATGTCACATTGGAGCATAGTGATGACGCATTGGAGCATTGTGATGTCCCATTGGGGGATTGTGAGGGGACACTAGGCACTGTGTTTGCATATTGAGCATGGTGACAACAAAATGGATCATTGTAATGACACAATAGAGCATTGTGATGTCACATTGGAGCATAGTGATGACGCATTGGAGCATTGTGATGTCCCATTGGGGGATTGTGAGGGGACACTAGGCACTGTGTTTGCATATTGAGCATGGTGACAACAAAATGGATCATTGTAATGACACAATAGAGCATTGTGATGTCACATTGGAGCATAGTGATGACGCATTGGAGCATTGTGATGTCCCATTGGGGGATTGTGAGGGGACACTAGGCACTGTGTTTGCATATTGAGCATGGTGACAACAAAATGGATCATTGTAATGACACAATAGAGCATTGTGATGTCACATTGGAGCATAGTGATGACGCATTGGAGCATTGTGATGTCCCATTGGGGGATTGTGAGGGGACACTAGGCACTGTGTTTGCATATTGAGCATGGTGACAACAAAATGGATCATTGTAATGACACAATAGAGCATTGTGATGTCACATTGGAGCATAGTGATGACGCATTGGAGCATTGTGATGTCCCATTGGGGGATTGTGAGGGGACACTAGGCACTGTGTTTGCATATTGAGCATGGTGACAACAAAATGGATCATTGTAATGACACAATAGAGCATTGTGATGTCACATTGGAGCATAGTGATGACGCATTGGAGCATTGTGATGTCCCATTGGGGGATTGTGAGGGGACACTAGGCACTGTGTTTGCATATTGAGCATGGTGACAACAAAATGGATCATTGTAATGACACAATAGAGCATTGTGATGTCACATTGGAGCATAGTGATGACGCATTGGAGCATTGTGATGTCCCATTGGGGGATTGTGAGGGGACACTAGGCACTGTGTTTGCATATTGAGCATGGTGACAACAAAATGGATCATTGTAATGACACAATAGAGCATTGTGATGTCACATTGGAGCATAGTGATGACGCATTGGAGCATTGTGATGTCCCATTGGGGGATTGTGAGGGGACACTAGGCACTGTGTTTGCATATTGAGCATGGTGACAACAAAATGGATCATTGTAATGACACAATAGAGCATTGTGATGTCACATTGGAGCATAGTGATGACGCATTGGAGCATTGTGATGTCCCATTGGGGGATTGTGAGGGGACACTAGGCACTGTGTTTGCATATTGAGCATGGTGACAACAAAATGGATCATTGTAATGACACAATAGAGCATTGTGATGTCACATTGGAGCATAGTGATGACGCATTGGAGCATTGTGATGTCCCATTGGGGGATTGTGAGGGGACACTAGGCACTGTGTTTGCATATTGAGCATGGTGACAACAAAATGGATCATTGTAATGACACAATAGAGCATTGTGATGTCACATTGGAGCATAGTGATGACGCATTGGAGCATTGTGATGTCCCATTGGGGGATTGTGAGGGGACACTAGGCACTGTGTTTGCATATTGAGCATGGTGACAACAAAATGGATCATTGTAATGACACAATAGAGCATTGTGATGTCACATTGGAGCATAGTGATGACGCATTGGAGCATTGTGATGTCCCATTGGGGGATTGTGAGGGGACACTAGGCACTGTGTTTGCATATTGAGCATGGTGACAACAAAATGGATCATTGTAATGACACAATAGAGCATTGTGATGTCACATTGGAGCATAGTGATGACGCATTGGAGCATTGTGATGTCCCATTGGGGGATTGTGAGGGGACACTAGGCACTGTGTTTGCATATTGAGCATGGTGACAACAAAATGGATCATTGTAATGACACAATAGAGCATTGTGATGTCACATTGGAGCATAGTGATGACGCATTGGAGCATTGTGATGTCCCATTGGGGGATTGTGAGGGGACACTAGGCACTGTGTTTGCATATTGAGCATGGTGACAACAAAATGGATCATTGTAATGACACAATAGAGCATTGTGATGTCACATTGGAGCATAGTGATGACGCATTGGAGCATTGTGATGTCCCATTGGGGGATTGTGAGGGGACACTAGGCACTGTGTTTGCATATTGAGCATGGTGACAACAAAATGGATCATTGTAATGACACAATAGAGCATTGTGATGTCACATTGGAGCATAGTGATGACGCATTGGAGCATTGTGATGTCCCATTGGGGGATTGTGAGGGGACACTAGGCACTGTGTTTGCATATTGAGCATGGTGACAACAAAATGGATCATTGTAATGACACAATAGAGCATTGTGATGTCACATTGGAGCATAGTGATGACGCATTGGAGCATTGTGATGTCCCATTGGGGGATTGTGAGGGGACACTAGGCACTGTGTTTGCATATTGAGCATGGTGACAACAAAATGGATCATTGTAATGACACAATAGAGCATTGTGATGTCACATTGGAGCATAGTGATGACGCATTGGAGCATTGTGATGTCCCATTGGGGGATTGTGAGGGGACACTAGGCACTGTGTTTGCATATTGAGCATGGTGACAACAAAATGGATCATTGTAATGACACAATAGAGCATTGTGATGTCACATAAGTCATATTGTAACATTGTGTTGGCACCATGGAGCATTGTTTTGTCATATTGGAGCATTGAGAAGTCATATTATAACACTGCCAGGGCACCATGAAGCATTCTGATGTCACATAGGAGAATTGTGATGCCACAATGGAACAATGAGAAATGATAATGTAATATTTTGATGGCACTTTGGAGCAATATAATGGCACATGGGAACATAGTGTTGGCACATTGGAACTTTGTGATGTCACATTAGAGCATTGTGATGTCACATTCGAACATTGGGAAGTCATATTGTAACATTGTGATGGGACATTGGAGCAATATAATGACCCATGGGCGATAGTGTTGGAGAATTGGAGCACTGTGATGTCACATTTGAGAATTGTTATGCCACAATGGAACATTGGGAAGTCATACTGTAACATTGTGATGGCACCTTGCAGCAATATACTGGCACATGGGGCCATAGTATTGGCACATTGGAGCAATATACTGGCACATGGGGCCACAGTGTTGGCATATTGGAGCATTGTGAAGTCATATTGTAACATGGTGATGGCACAGAGGAGCAATATAATGGCAAAAAGGGCGATAGTGTTGGCACATTGGAGCATTGTGATGTCATATTGGAGATGGAGATTGCCATGGAGCATTGTGATGTCACATTGGGGGATAGTGAGGGACGCTGAGCCCTGTGTTTCCATACTGAGCATGGTGACGACTCAATGGAACATGGTAATGATACAATTTCTCATAATTATGGCACAATGAGCATTTTGATAGCACAATAGAACATTGATAAGTCATATTGTAACACTGTGATGGCACA
>NW_008349494.1:7692-8173 GCF_000622305.1 Nannospalax galili
TTGTTGGGAGCTATTAATCCATTATGTACACTGAGCTGTGACAGGCTTGCTTGTTTACTCAGAGTTTGTGTTTTGCACACCAGTACCTAATCTGCCAAGTCAGGAGGAATGTGTTTATATGGTGGAGTTCACAACAAGTATTTGACCGCTCCTTGACCCTCAGATACAGGTGGGAAAAACAACTGCTGAAGCTAATTGAGTTAAGCAACAGTGGCTAGCTCTGATGTTCTACTGTATAAAAAGGAGCTAAAATAAACCGGGGCTGCAGTCTCTACTGACAGTCCTTCCAAGTATCTTTTCTCTGTCACTTGATTCTTCTTTCAATACTCACTCCCCCTTTTCAGGTACTGTCCGTCTTGGCTGGCTGGCATGGGCAATGGCCTGATAGTGTTAGCACATTGGAGAATGGTAATGTCACAGCAGAACATTATGAAGTCATATTGTAACATTGTGATTGCATATTAGAGCAATGTATTGGCAC
>NW_008349495.1:0-268 GCF_000622305.1 Nannospalax galili
TTGATAAACCTGCTCCTCAAAGGCAGAAATGGAGCTTGATCACCTACCTGAGTTGGCCAGGTAGTCTCACAGGAAGTTAAACCTCATCTCCAAGGTGCTGGGTGGCTGTTTGGAGACACTGTTCCTGGTGAGACAACCATGTTACCTATACCTCCTTCACCCTATACTGTGCAGGAGGAGGAGGAAGGAGTTGGCAGGCATCGGGCTGTGTCTCTGACTCAGTCCCTTTCCCTTCTACCTGCCTGCCATCCTCCCTGGGAGGCAGGAG
>NW_008349496.1:0-260 GCF_000622305.1 Nannospalax galili
CTAATTATTAAGGAGCAAATTTTTATGCTTTGAAGAATTATTAGTTTTTTAATCATTTATTTTAATTTTTTGGGGGGTTCTTTTTGAGACAGGATCTCCCTGTAGCCCCAGCTGTCCTGGAACTCACTATGTAGACCAGGATGGCCTTGAACTCACAGAGATCTGCCTGCCTCTGCCTCTCAAGTGCTGGAACTACGGGGATGTGCCACTAGCATTTCACTACAGCTTTAACATATTCAGTAACACACTCCAGAGCAAGA
>NW_008349497.1:0-372 GCF_000622305.1 Nannospalax galili
GAACAAAATCATCAATGAGAAATAATTGTCTAAATAACTTTATATAGAGTTAAGCCTAATGTCTGGAAAGTGTAATCCCTTGAACTCTTTTTTTTTAACTTTATTATTTTTATTTTTTGTGTATGCGTGTATTGCCTGCATGTGGTAAGTTCACCCGTGTCATGCAGTGCCTGCAGAGGTCAGAAGAGGCTGTCGGATCCCCTGGGACTGGAGTTACAGACAGTTGTTAGCTGCCACATGGGTGCTGGGATACGAACCGGGGTCTTTTGCAAGAACAACCAGTGTTTGGGAAATATTTTGGAAAATATCTCCATTCCCATAAACTTTTAACATCTTTTACTTCTCAGTGTTTTAAAGAAATTATTTTTTAGA
>NW_008349498.1:0-318 GCF_000622305.1 Nannospalax galili
GATGGTTGGGATGCTCAGTGGTGAGACCAAAAGAAGGCTCTTTGACATCCTCGAACCATCTCCCTCATCTCCTGTTACAAAATCTGAGAGCCAGAGAAGTCAAGTCCCAATGTCTTGTCCCTATCAATAATGCCAGGACTATAATTCAGGTGCCAACTGGCTGGCCAGCTTTACAATTCTTTCTGGTGCCCTGTTCCTGGGGATTCTGTGAATTTTGAAAAATATGTTAGAACTCACTGTCTACAGAACAGAGGTGCAATTCAGCTGCAAAAGGCTGATACCTATCATAACACATCTGCATCTGCAACCTTTTAAAGT
>NW_008349499.1:0-279 GCF_000622305.1 Nannospalax galili
TGTATTACCAGAGCCTGTGTGTGCTGTATTACCAGACCCTGTGCGATGTATTACCAGAGGAGCCTGTGTGTGCTATATTACCAGAGGAGTCTGTGTGTGCTGTATTGCCAGAGCCTGTGTGTGCTGTATTACCAGAGCCTGTGTGTGCTGTATGACCAGAGGAGCCTGTGTGTGTGCTGTATCCAAAGGAGCCTGTGTGCGCTGTATTACCAGAGCCTGTGTATGCTCTATTATCAGAGCCTGTGTGTGCTGTATTACCAGAGCCTGTGTGTGCTGTAT
>NW_008349500.1:0-233 GCF_000622305.1 Nannospalax galili
ACTTTAGCTTTACTGCATGCAACATACATCTCTCTCTTGCACTGGTACCACACCCTGTGTGCAGGTCTTCTAGGCAGATGACTCACAGCTCTGGCATCACAAACGTCTTGGGCTCTGCATTGCCAGCCAAGCTTGACCTTCACAGCTTCACATAATGCCCTACCAGTGCCGCTTCTAAGCATGGGAACCTCTGCTTCATCCTACCTGGCTTCCAAGTTTCTCTGAAACCTCAG
>NW_008349501.1:0-3163 GCF_000622305.1 Nannospalax galili
TATCATGTTAATGATATAGACAGAGGATGAAATAACAGCCATAAAAAAAAAACAAAAACAGAAGAGAATATATGGCTCCCATTATGAGATCATACGCATTGAAATTCAAGAGATTCTATCAATAAAACTATAGGATTCAAGACACTAGGTCAAATGAGATAGAAATCATATTCTGGGTATATATCCCAAATTTAAAAAGGCAGAATATTACAGGAATTCCCGAATACCTATGTTTACCCAGGTGTAATTAACAGTAGCCCAATCATGGAACTCGACAAGACTCCCATCAACAATGAATAAATAAAGAGGCTGTAGAATACATGTCCAATAGTGTTTCATAAAGAAGAATGAAATGTCAAATGGAGGAATATGGACAGAAATGGAGATAATTGTGTTAATAGAACAAAGATAGTCTCAGATGACAAACAGGATGTGTTTTCTTCTATACAGTAACTGTGAAAGAAACCCATTAACTGTAAAAGAGGACTACTAGAGATTCAAAAGGGAAAGACAAAGAGAGACCATTGAGAAGAACATAGACCAACATTAAAAGCTAGCACCTTTACCTGCCCTGCAGTCTTGCCAGTGCTTTGTAATATTTCAATTAGTTAAAGAAAACACAGAGAGTTCTTAAATTCTATCAAATACCTAAAAGATTCTAGTCGCAACAAACAAGTTTTCACAGAGAACTTGCTTATTTGTAGGATTTGATCTACAAATTCTTAAGGATGCAAATTATGACTTATGTTGAAAATATTAGGGATTCTGGAATGAAAGACCCAAGACTTTCATCTACTTAACTATAAATAGTAAACAGAAATTGTGGGATTGGGAGTGTGAAGAGATAGGGTAAAACTTGGTGGCAAGTAGCCCAATCCAGTGAGCCACGAGAACCACTCTATGGTCCATTTTCAGAAGCAAAAATGTTAAGAAATGGCTATAGAATTCAGACAGACAGAGACACAGAAAAAAACTCATTTTACAAACTGACAGTGACAATTGAAAATGGTTGACACACAATTAGAGAAAGGAGAGAGTCCTTTGTTTTCATTCCTTCCTGACTGAAAAAATAGTACACACTTGTTTCAGAACCTGTGTGCATTTTAAGAAGTGTGTATCTAAACCAAGGCAAACTGTTAGAATGTATTTTATCCCTGAACCAATGCAGAGACTCTCTTTCTTGCCTAAACAAGGTAATGTAGCTCTTAGGGGCAAAGATGCAGCCTAGCAGCCCCACCACATGCTGGAGTGCAAGATGTAGAAGACCACTGTGGTTGCCATGGACTTCCTACTGGTGCTGTGGTAGACAGGGAGTAAGGTGACCCAGATGCTACAGAGCACCAGCATTCTGAAGTCAGGAACGTGGCTTCGTTGACTGTGTCAGGTAAATTCCTGGCCAGGAAAGCTACACTGAAGCTCACCGTGGTGAGGGTTCTCAGGTATCCTAGGACATGGAAGAAAATAGTGAATGAACCCAGATGCCAAAAAGAGTTTGAAGATGGTATAGATGGGGATGATGAAGCTAGATGCCCTGATAACAGCAGCTACCTCATCAAGTACTTATTGAAATACCACCAGTGACTCCTTGATTTGCTTAGTCCCAAGAAAATGAATACTTAATGGCTGAGTAGAAGAAGCCCTTCTGCACCATAACAAGTTATCTTTTCCATCAGAAACACTGAAATATTGATTGGATCAAGATTAGATTAGTAGATCAAATTCTAAAGAACATATTCCCATTGTGTGTTTCTGTCAGTGTACATGCTGTATCCAACCATGTATTTCAATTTTAAAGAGTACTTTTCTATAATTTACTGATGGAATCTTTTAGAACTTCTACCTGGATTACTACTCGACATTTATACATTTGTGGTGTAGTAAGTCTCAACATTTAAACTGTCATTCATGAATTGCCTATGAATGAGATTTAACCATTGTTTTGTGGGAGATTTGGTTGTATTCAGGTAAAATTGTGGTCAATTACTAATCCACTACTTTACTTTTTGCTTTCAAAAGAAATTTTGCTTTTAATTATTTATCTGGCAATAGGGTGTTTTTAAGCACCTCTAGCACAGGGTCTGGTACAAGTGGTCATATGAGTGCTCTTGTCTAGTTCCAGTTTTCAACCCTGAAACATAAAATGTGGTGTTTGCTTTTGGAGTCTATAAACAGAGCTTCCTTCTACTCTTAAGATGTGTTTCTGTTGGGCCTGGAGAGGTAACTCAGCAGTTAAGGCCTTGAATAGGTCCCCTTGCAGAGGACACAAGTTTGGTTCCCGGGACACAAATAGGGGCTAAGAACCATCCTTAACTCAAGTTCCATGGGATCTGATGCCCTCCTCTGTCCTCTGCTAGGATTGTGTGGCACAGGTGTACTTAGATACATGCAAAGAAAACACTCATACATATAAAATAAAAATCGAAAACCAGATCTGTTTCTGGTTCCCATCTGCTCTCCTTGGGTCTTGGCCCCATCCTGCTAAGGCTGCAGGAGAGCACCTGACAAGCTGGGATGAGTTACCCAAATCTTGCCATGCCCATGCCCCTCTTTTGGGACTATCTCTTGTCCCTCCCACTGTCCCAGAGGTAAGACTTTCTTACCCAGCTAGTTAGAAGCAGCCCATTTCTGTTCACATCAACTCTCCTTGGATCTTGGCCCTGTCCTGCTAAGGCAGCTGTAAGAGAACATGACTAGCTCAGAGAGATAGCCAGATCCTGCCATGCAGGGTCAGAATTCCCCTGCTCTGTGACCAGCTCCAGTGCCTCGGCTTCACACATTCTTTGTTTAGCTAGTTAGAACCAGTCTAGCTGAACCATCAGCTAGATTCAGATCTAAGCTCCTTCATCCTCCTGGAAACCTACTGATTAGCTTCCCTGGATTCATCCAAACTCTCAAATTAAAAAATCAGAGACCCTGAAGCCCAGGCTAATTAACTATTCATACCAGATCAAAAAGTAACCAGGCTACATCAATAATATAAACAGAATCAAACTTCAACTCAACAAAGGCCGACTTCAGTTTCATACCAGAAACACAAGCAACAAAATAAATCCACATGCCCAAACCTCATCAGGGAAAATTACAATAATATGAAAAACCAAAATAATATGTCCCCATGAAAAACCCTACATGTCCTGTAGAAGTGGTCTACAATGAAGATTAC
>NW_008349501.1:4785-6360 GCF_000622305.1 Nannospalax galili
TCAACCCTGACTCAGTAGTAGTAGTTGACTTAAATACTCCATTTTCTCCAAGAGACTGGTCAACTGAACAAAGAATTAACAGAGGGACATCTGAATTAAAGGATATCATACACCAAATGTACCTAAACAGACATCTACTGAATGTTCTAACCAAGCACCAAAGAATTCGTATCATTCAGAGTAGCCCATGGAAGTTTCTCAAAAATTGAAATGAATTCCATGAATTCTCTCAGACCACAGCACAATAAAGCTTAAACTCAACACCAAAAGTAGCTCTAGTAACTACCCACCCTCATGGAGACTAAACAACACACTCCTGAATGATGAATGGGCCAAAAAAGAAATCGTGAAAGAGAAGTATTCCTGGAACTAAATTAAAATGATAATACAGCATAACAAAACATCTGGGACACAATAAAAGCATTTCTAAGAGGGATGCTTATAGCTCTGAGTGTCTACATTTTAAAAAATCAGAAAAAGCACACATAAATGACTGAAGGGTCCATCTCCAGAATCTGGAAAGGCAAGAACAAAGTAAATCCAAAACAGCAGATGAGAAGACATAACAAAAATCAGAGCAGAAATTAATGAAATAGAAACAAAGGAAAGATGACATGATTTTGTATTGTTATGATAAAAATATCCTTAAACTCTTACCATATCAGAACTTAGTATCTGCGGTTACTTGAATCTGTGTTTTGGCTTATGGTCACTCATATTTGACTCCAGATAATACTGTGTGTTATCATTGAGCTAAGAGCTGGGTTTTTGCATCCACAGCTATATCACAAGCAGAGAGGAAGGTGGAAGAAGGAAGCGCAGCACTGGGCTGTCTTTGTTCCTTTCTTCACCCCACACTTTCTGGGTTCTGTCTGAATCACATATTTTAGCACACAGCTTTCATTTTTTCCTTTTTAAAATATTTCATTGAATTTTCTCAAATTTCGTGCAATGTTGCAATCATCTTTGTATCCCTGACCCTATCTGTACACCCCCCAATTTCATATACATACATATATATGTGGTCTATACAGATATATATATATTGAGTCATTCTTGGATCCCCAACTGCCCTTCTGTCTGGGACCATTCACTGAAGAATGGTGCTCACACCAATAAAGAAAAGTGATTCTGTCTCATGCAGTAGCCACTGGTTGCCTATAGTTCCTCATCTAGGGCTTTGGCCTCCTACCCATCTCCTGACTTCCATGCTGGGATTCTGTCAGGCTTGAGCTTATGTGGGATGTGTGCATGCTGTCACCATTGCTGTAGGTCCATATGATCAACTGCCCAGCTGTCTGGACAACTCTGTTTCCTTATAGTCATCCACCACCTCTGGCTCTTACTATCTTTCTTTACCCTCATGGCATCTGTGATGATTACCCTGAGCCTTGGGGGAGTGGTGTGATACAGATATCCCATTTAGAGCTGAGCATTATGCAGTCTATATTCTCTGTATCTTGGCCAGTTGTAGGCCATATGATGCAAAAAGAAGCTTCACTGATGAAGTTTGAAAGGTGAACTTATCTATGAGTATAACAGAAAGTCATTAATAGTTGGTTTAATACTATGTTC
>NW_008349501.1:11098-11442 GCF_000622305.1 Nannospalax galili
GTTAGTATCTAGAATATACAAATAAATAAATAAAAACTAAACATCAGAAAAACCAAACAACCTAATTAAAACATGGGACAAGTTTCAAAACATTAAATGCAAATGTCTGAAAAATATTTTTTAATGTTCAGTGTCCCTAACCATTAAATTAAACCATGCAAATTAAAATGACTCTGACATTTCATCTTACCCCACCCAGAAGGGCTAAGATAACAAGCCGGGAAAAATGCTAATGAGGATCTGGGAAAGGGAAACAATTACTCACTGCTGATGAACGTGATAATTGGTGCAGGCACTATGGAAATCAGTGTGGAGATTTCTCAATCAGCTAGAAATAGATCTAT
>NW_008349502.1:0-253 GCF_000622305.1 Nannospalax galili
TGCTCCAATGTGCCAACACTATGGCCCCGTGTGCTATTATATTGCTCCAAATTGCATAAAAATGTAACAATATTTCTTCCCAATGATTCATTGTGCCATCACAATGAGCATTGTGTAATTATAATTATCCATTGTGTCGTCACCATGCTCAGTATGCAAACACGGTTCTCAATGACCCCTCACTATCACCCAATGTTACATGATAATCCTCCAATGCATCGTCACAATGCTTCACTGTGATATCACCATGGTC
>NW_008349503.1:0-1250 GCF_000622305.1 Nannospalax galili
TCTTTAAGTTTGGGAAATTTTCTTCCACAATTTTGTTGAAGATCTAGTCCAAGCCATTTTCTTGGGATTCTTGTCCTTCTTGTATGCCTATGATTTGCAAGTTTGGTCTTTTTATGGTATCACTCAATTCCTGCATATTCCATTTTTGTGATTTCTTAATTTTTTCATAATCATTGCTTGAGTGGTCCAGTTCGTCCACTTTATCTTCCAATCTTGATACTCTGTTTTCCATTTCGTTCATCCTATTGGTGAGGCTTTCTCCTGTCATTTCTAATTAGCTTATGGAGTGTTTCACTTCGTTCTTTATTTCAGCAAAGTCAGATGGGGAGGAAAGAAGCCCGAAGATTTCCCAGTGAGTGGATTGAGTAGCTGGGTTGTACTGGATGCAAAGGATCAGGGAGAGTAAAGGTAAGCCTTAGAGCCCCCAGAAAGACACTGGCAGGTGTTGCAGGACCAGGGAAGAAGAGGGAGGTGAGGGCGGGGCCAGGACCAGAAGCGGTGCTCCTGGGGCCCAAGAAAGGGACTGAGTTGGTCTGGGTGAGAAGGATCAGGGTTCCCCAGGTGTCTGGGGCCCCAAGACTAGGAATGGCGCAGGGCCCAAACTAGGAGTATAGAACAGCGGGAGGGATGGAAGGGTGAATGTGGTTTAGGGAGTCCCGGCACGGAGAGTTGCACTATAGACTTAACCCAAGTGGCCTGAGGATAGTAGTGCAGGCTAGGAGAGTTAGCCGGTGGTGCAGGCCCAGGGAAGCAGAGAGAGGTGAGGGTGGGGCCAGGACCAGAAGCGGTGCTCCTGGAGCCCAAGAAAGGGACTGAGTTGGTCTGGGTGAGAAGGCTCAGGCAGCAGTATTGGTTCCCCAGGTGTCTGGGGCCCCAAGACTAGGAATGGTGCAGGACCCAAACTAGGAGTATAGAACGGCGGGGGGGGGCGGGATGAAAGGGTGAATGTGGCTTAGGGAGTCCCGGCGCAGAGAGCTGCGCTATAGACTTACCCCAAGAGGCCTGAGGATAGCAGTCTCTTCTAGCTTTTTGAACGCGTCATCAGGTATTCTTTCATGACACTTTGTGTTTCATTGATGTCTCCTTTAGCAGCCCCTTCTCACCTGGATTTTTAATAATTTACTTTTTCTATCACTTTCTTGGTTATCTTGTCCAGGGTTTGGTGACAGTGATTGATGTAATGAAATGTTTCATATTCCGTGTTTTGTTTTCTTTCTTTTCTATTGGTTATTTCTCACCCTCTAATGCAC
>NW_008349504.1:0-929 GCF_000622305.1 Nannospalax galili
AACTTTGACCTAACCATAGACCTAACCCTAGCCCTAATATTAACCTTTGAATAAATGCTTAACTTCATACTAGCTCTAGCTATAAACCTAATCCTAACCCTAGCACTAACCCCAATGCTAAGCCTAATCCTATTACTACAAATGAACCTGTACTTAACCCTAGCCATAAGCATAAACCTATTGTAATCCTAAACCTACCTCTAAACCTAATCCTAACACTTAGCATAATTCTAACACTTAACCTCACGCCAATCCTAAACACAGTCTTAACCCTAACCCTAAGCCAATCTTTAACCCTAACTCTCATCGAAAACTAAGCCTAACCCTAAACATAACCTAATCCTAAAAGCAAGCACTTAGAACAGCTGTGACACATATTTTTCTGAGCAACTTGACTGACATTGATGCCACAGTCCTTCTACATACAACTCATAAAGACCTTTGTGAAATGAGAAATGCTATTCTTCTTTCGTTTTAACTACACTAACAACCTATACCCTACCATAACCCTAAAGCTAACACTAACCCTCAACCTAATGCTACCCCTAACTCTCACCCTAACCTAATCCAAACCCAAACCCTAACCTTAACACTTGGGCAAACCTTAACCCTAACCCTAACCCTAAAACTAACCCTAACCCTATCCCTACCTCTCACCCTAACACTAATCCTAACCCTAACCCTAACTCTAATTTTAACCCTAACCCTAAAACTAACACTAATCTTTCATGTAACACTACCCGTAAATCTACCCTAAACCTTAACCTAATACTAACTCTCAATATATAACTTAGACCCAAATCTACCCATAACCAAACTCCCAAAACTTACCCTAAGCCTAATCCTAACCCTTAACTTAAACAGCGTGAACATGAATGAAGCCTTATTGCTAACACTAAACCTTGCCCTCACCATAAGCCAAACCTTAA
>NW_008349505.1:0-794 GCF_000622305.1 Nannospalax galili
CAAGAAGAGGCCACTGGTAAAGGTGTAGCCTCAGTTTCAGTGGAGACCCCACATTTTTGAAGATGCCGGGACCATGGAACAACCACCAAGGACAGCAGTAGGTGTGGAATGGAGCTGTCCTGGGTTTGTGAGATCAGCTGTGTGTGCTGTCGATGGCAGAGTCAGAGAAGTGGAGCTCCCAGAACCCTTTGGAGCCCAGAAGATCATGAGTGAATCCCAGATGTCCAGCCTTGCCGTGCCAGCTGGCCAAGACGGACAGTACCTGAAAGGGGGAGTGGGGATTGAAAGAAAAAACAGGAGACAGAGAAAAGATACTTGGGAGGACTGCCAGTAGAGACTGCAGCCCCGGTTTATTTTAGCTCCGCCTTTTTGTACAGTAGAACATCAGAGATAGCCACCGTTTGCTTAACTCAGTTAGCTTCAACAGCTGTTTTTCCCACCTGTATCTGAGGGTCAAGGAGCGGTAAAATACCGGTTGTGAACTCCACCATTTAACCATCTTCCCTAAATTATAAACACACTCCTCCTGACTCGGCAGATTAAGTACTGGTGTGCAAAACACAAACTCTAAACAAGCAAGCCTGCCACAGCTCAATGTATATAATGGCTGCACTTATAATAATAGCATCCAACATATATGATTTTCTTTGTCAAGATAATTTTCTTTTATTCCTAGTTTCTTGGGTATTTTTAATCATGAAAATAAGCTGAAATTTCTCACATTGGGTGCACTATCTAAAATTATCATATTTTCTTCTATTTTGGTAAGGTTAGCTATTATTATTTAGTTATTT
>NW_008349506.1:0-1619 GCF_000622305.1 Nannospalax galili
CTGGATGAAGAGCTGTATCTATGGATGATGAGGGCAGATCAGCTTTCTACCCACTCATTTAAAATCCTTACTGGGTAAGTCTCACCAACCTCATGGTGATAGATTTCAAATGCACCATCTCCCCAACACTTGTCCATGTTGTACCACGCATTGGAACTTTATTTCTTTTATGACTTTTTTTTCTGTTGTTTGGACAGAGCATGTTTTGGTTATCCGGTCATTAAACAACAGCCCTTTGGTATTTTCTGTTTGACTCTTGGGAGTAATGCCACAGGCCTCTGGGTACACATACTGTGTGGACAGACGTATCATGTCTATTAAGTATGTGTGTACATTCTGAATTAATAGGTTATACATACAGTATGTCTTACATATCTTCAAGATAGTAGCTTTTGTTTTGGTTTTGTTTTGCTTTATTTGGGAGAGTCTCAAGTAGCCCAGGCTGTTCTTAAATTCTCTATGCAACAAGAGCTGAACTTGAACTCCTGATCCTCCTAACTCTGCCTCCAGAATGCCAAAATTATGGTTATGTGCCTCCATGACTGAATATTTTTGGAAACTTCCAATCATTTTCTGGAGAGGGTGTACTATTTTACATAGATAACAGCAGTACACGAAGATTCAAATTTCTCAATGGTCTTGTGATTATCTGTTTTATTATAACCATTGGAGTGAGTATGATGTGGCTGAAACCCTCTCCCCTGTTTCTCTGAAAGAGTCTGTGACCTGAGAGAAGAAACAAGACAAAAGCTCATTCTATAGTGAGCATCCTGACCAAGAAGCATCTTTGTTTTTGACAGCCTGAGCCCTTCCCTGCACAAAGTCAACATTGTGGTATGGCCTCACATGTGGAAGGGACCACAGCATCAAGCACTGGCCCCCAGAAAATGCTCTTCATCCTAACAAACAGGGTGATTCTAAACATGACAAGTATGGGGCATGAAACATGAGTATTTCTGGCTTCCCTTCCCACCCCCAAATACTGTGATGGGATCACTCAGCACCTAGAAGTTGTATCCAACATGGTCTGTGGGCCACATGTTTCCCAAGATAGCCATGAATGCTGCCCAACACAGTCAAACTCTCATTTAAAATATTATGAGAATTTAAAAAAATTTTATCATTTTTATTTTATTTGAATGAGTGTATTACTTGCATGTACATAGGTACACCCATGTTGTGCAATGCCTGTGAAGGTTAGAAGGAGTTGGAGTCCCTGGAACTGGAGATACAGACAGTTGTTGGCTGCTATGTGGGTGCTGGGGATTGAACCTGGGTTCTCTGAAAGAGCAGCCAGTGCTCTTAACCACTGAGCCATCCCTCTAGTCCCATATTATGAGAAATTTTGTTCAGTGTTTTACAACTTGATCATGTCATCCAAAACCATGAGCTTTGTAGATGACCACACCATACCAAAATGTCAAATGGTTGACCTGTTTAAGACAAAATCAAAGTGACCCAGGGAAAGCAGTTCCTCTTGATCTTTATGAGCCTGGGAATTTTCTCATTAAGAGACATCCATCCACATGGCCTGAGCATAAATCTTCCTAATCCTCAGGCAACACCAGAAAAGACCATGGCCAAACCAAGAGGCAAAAGATAAACCAGACTGTGCCTTG
>NW_008349507.1:0-842 GCF_000622305.1 Nannospalax galili
GTCTGGAAACCATGGACAGAGCAGAATGAGGCGCTCCTAGCCTCCACATGTGAGTTGGGTAGGCAAGAAAAGGAGGGTTAAGGGAGGGACAGGAGACTGGAGACACTGGTGGGCACTTCCAGACCTGACCAGCCAAAGGGTCACAGAAAATAGAAAGGGTTGAGTTAGGAGGAAACCATCTGTTGCAGAGGTAAAGTGGCAGCTTGAAGCCAAGTGTCAACCAGGTGGCTCCAGGGATCCCAAGGGCAGGAGCACAGGCCACCAGAGCTACACATGTCCACAGGCAACCAGTCAGCCTCAAGGAGTGATGGGTTTGATCAGGAGGCTTTTGGAGGGACTTGGCCCGTACTGGGGCTGGTACAGCCAGGGCAGCTGAGCCAGCAGAGAAATGGGGACCAGAAGAACATTGGCAGTGGACAGGGCCTCACAGGGCTGAGAGCAGCGTGGAAAGGGAAGGAAGAACGGAGGCGCCAGTTCATCTGCCGGGGCCTGTAAGCCTACCGGGGAAGGCACAAGAGATGATGGGTGCCCTGGAGGTTAGCAAATGAGTGCCCTGGAGTTTTCCAACAAAGCCTGATGTTGGAGACATGAGACCAGGAGTGGAGACAAACCTGAGCTGACAGAAAGAAAGAACAGGAAGAGGAAGTCCAAGAAATTTCAAAGACTAGGAAACACAGCTACAGGTGAGCCACCCAAGTAGGAATTTTAGAGGGCCAGGAAAGATCCAGGAGCTCAAGGAATTATGGTACAGCAGCTACAGTGGGGACTAGAACAGTCACAAGCGTGGGAGACCAGGCCAAGCAAAGAGAAGGGGAGCTGAGGGAGGTGGGAGTGTGGGGGAC
>NW_008349508.1:0-251 GCF_000622305.1 Nannospalax galili
AAAGAACTAAAAAAACAAAGAAGCAAGAAACCAAATGACCCAATTAAAAGACGGGCTAAAGAGCTAAACAGAGAGTTCTCAAAGGAAGAAACAAAGATGGCTAAGAAACATCTCAAAAAGTGTTCAACATCATTAGTAATTAGGGAAATGCAAATTAAAACCACCCTAAGGTATACCTTAGCCCAACCAGACTGGCTAGGATCAAGAGAACAATGATACCAAATGCTGGCGAGGATGTGGAGAAAGGGGAA
>NW_008349509.1:0-1151 GCF_000622305.1 Nannospalax galili
AAATGCATAAAGATTTTCTTATCAAAGGAAGTTTTCTAAATTGATTGGCTCAAATATTTGTTTACACAAGGAATCATGGATAAAACATTCCATATCAGCATATGAACGGGGGCAATTTTCAGGGTTTTTTGTTCTCTAGTTACACATCTTAAATATTTTAGTACACTGCTCAAGAGGTATGTGAACTTAAATTACAAAATAGTAGTTCTTGTAAAATTACTAAAATGTAGCTGTCAAAATAAAAACAGCAAACTTGGTTTTCACATTAGAATGTCATATTACCAACCTACTGCATTTAAAATTAGTTCAAGATTTAATGCAACATACAATTTCAGCACAGAAAAAATTGTTTACAGAAGAAATTGTTTAAACTTAATGTTTAACCTTTAAGTTTAAACCTTTTGCTTCCAGAATTACTTTGGTTTGCGTATCACATGAATTGTAGGATTTCATTAAAGACTATCTTTTCAAGAAATCAGCTTTATCACAACATCTGTCTATGCTCCTGCACTCAAGTTCATTCCATTTGAATTCCTAATATTAATATAACCATCATAATTGATGTCTGGAATTTGTGGAGAACTAAATTAAGGATGTACTTACTTTCTGAAATGAGTTTTCCCATTTTCTTATTACCAACTCCAAATATAACTATTTCTTTCCACATTACACCAACCTACATAATTCTTGTGAAAGTATATTCAGGATATACAGCCTTTACACCTTTCCTGTAAACTCCCTCGATGCTGAAGTTAGTTCCTTTCCTCTCTATTTAGCACTCGTATTTTTAGAATAACAATTCTAGAAATACATACAATGGAATTAGCATCCCATGAACCTCACAGAATTGCATGTACTAGTTGTCTTCCCCAAGCTCCCCTCCATTGGCTAGAACCATGCTCAGAAATAATAGCAAAAGTTTGGCTTGCCTTTGTTTCTGTCATGACATTAACTATTACCCAAAGAATCTCTTCATCTATTTCTTCAAAGCAAAATATATCCATTTTCCGGTTTGAATATGATATGTTCCTAATGTATTTGAACACTTGATCTCCAGCTGCTGGGTGCTATTTTGGAGGGTTAAGGAACATCTAGGAAGGAGAACCTTGCTGGAGGAAGTATGTTGCTGGAGGAAGGCTTTGAGGTTTTAT
>NW_008349510.1:0-896 GCF_000622305.1 Nannospalax galili
CACTATCCCTGTCAACAATCACTCTGTACCCACACAGAGATATCAATGGAATGAAAAATAGTCTTACTATATGCCAATTTTATGTGCATAAAATAATTAGTCCAATACTTAAAAAATTCCCTACTGTTCTTGTTTTTCATTATATGGATGATAGTCTCCTTAGTCACCCTTCTGTTCAACTTTTAGAAGTTATGCTTACTAAATTAATGACTTTTTAAACAAAATATGGACTTTATATTTCCTCAGAAAAAAATAAAAAACATGGGCCTTATACTTATTTGGGACTAACAAAGGAAAGGCCATAGCTATTTTATACCATCTTCAAACAAACAAAACGTTTCTCATACTTGGGAAATGCCTGTTACTGCTTCTGCCCAGTATTCAGAACTTTATGCTATCCTCCAGAGCTTCATGCTTTTTCCTCAACCTTTAAATATCTACACAGATTCGGAATATGCTGCCCAGGCACTCCTAAAACTAGAAACAGCATTTCTACAAGACAAACCAGGAGAACCTATTGGGATGTTATTCTTATCTCTGAGGACTAAAATTGGCCAAAGAGAACACTCATTTTTTGTGAGTCATTTACGCTCCCATGCTGGATTACCTGGTCCATTAAGTTCCTTAAATCAACAAACAGGTCACCTAACCAAACAAGTAGATGTTGTGACTCCTTTATGCAGTCACCAACTCCTTCATCAGCCAGCAAAAATGTTAAAAGCTTTATATCCCCGCCTTACTAAGGATCAAGCTAAAATTATAGTTAAACAATGTCCTCAATGTGCTCCACTTCTTCCTTTAGGTCCCAGGACTGGAGTCAATCCTTGTGGCCTATGGCCTAATAAAATCTGGCAAACTGATATAACTCATATAACTAAATTTGGAAAACTTAAATA
>NW_008349511.1:0-701 GCF_000622305.1 Nannospalax galili
TAGGTTAATGCTGTTGTAATGAAATGCTTCTTCTAATAAACAAAAAATAAAAAATAAAAATTTTAAAAAAATTGTTAATTCATGTAGGAGGGCTCAGCCCTCTGTGGACTGTGCCATAATGAGGTGGGTGTGCTTAGGGATGTAAGAAAAGTAGCTGAGCAGGCCAAGGGAAGCAAGCCAGTAAGCAGCATTCCTCCACGGTCTCTCCTTCAGTTCCTAACTTCATTTCCCTTGATGATTCAGTCTAAACATATGGTTGTTTGAATTAGAAGTGATCCCATAGGCTCAAGTATTTGAACAGTTGTTCAGTTTGCAGTGCTGTTTGGGAAATGTCATGGAATCATTACGAGGTGCGTCTTGGCTGAAGGAAGCATTGTTCTAGGGTGACTTTGACATTTCGTTAGTCTGTTTCTGCTTTCAGTCTCTCTCTGATTCCTGTACATGCTTAAAGATGGAGTACTAATCTTTATGCTCTGGATGCTTCCTGCCATGCTCTTCCTTCTATGAGTTACTCTGGTCTTGGTGTTTTATCACAGTAACAAAAAAGTAACCAACGCAATCATTAAGGCAAATAAACTCTTTCCTCCTCAAGTTGGTTTAGGTCAGTGTTTTTATCACAGAAATAATAACAAAATTAGGACAGCAGGCAAGATGTCAGCAATGCAAAAGCATAACCCTCACTGCAAAGGAGATAAGAGATA
>NW_008349512.1:0-435 GCF_000622305.1 Nannospalax galili
GGGTTACATTTATTGTTAGGATTAGGCCTTTGGCTAGGGTTAGGTATATTTTTATTGTTAGAGTCAGTGATAGGGTATCGTTAGGGTTAGAATTCTGGGTAGGTTAGGGTCATGTTTTGGGCTAAGGCTAATGTAAGGGTTAGGTTTAGAATTAAAGGTACTTTTAGGGCTAAGATTACGTGGAGGATTAGGTGTAGGTTTAAGGCTGTTTAGATTTATGGCTACAGTTGCGTTTAAGTTTAGGATTAGAGTTAGGGTTAGGACAAGAGTTAAGGTTCGATTTACGGCTAGGGCTACAGCACAGTTTAGGGTTCGGGTTATGATAGGATTTAAGTTATGTTTAGGGATTTAGGTTATATTTATGGCTAGAACTACCATAAGGGTTAGGCTTAGATCAGAGGTTAATATTGGGTTAGGGATAGTCTTATGTCTAGT
>NW_008349513.1:0-654 GCF_000622305.1 Nannospalax galili
TTTTATTATTTTTATTTTATGTATATGAGTATTATGCCTGCATGTAGGTAAATGCATCCGTGTCGTGCAATGCCTGTGGAGGACAGAAGAGGCTGTCAGAGCCCCTGGAACTGGAGTTACAGACAGTTGTTAGCTACCATGTGGGTGCTGGGATTCGAACCTGGGTCTTCTGCAAGAACAGTCAGTATTCTTAACCACTGAGCCATCTCTCCAGCACTTAACAACTTTTAAGTACATAAGAATTTCTGTGGGCCATAGAGTCAGTCAGCAGAGTGCTTGGTGTGCAAGCATGAGGACCTGAGTTCATATCCCCAGCACCTAGGTAAATAGCTGGGCATGGCAGGGCACACCCGTAATCCCAACACTGAAGAGACAGAGACGGGTTGATCCCTGGGCTTGCTAGCTAGACAGTTTAGCAGAATCATTGAGCTCCAGGTTCAGTGAAAGACCCTGCTTCTGAAAAGAAGTTGGTACAGAGTGATTGAAGAAGATATTTGATATCGACCTTTCATTCTCTCTCTCTCTCTCTCTCTCTTTCTCTCTCTCTCTCTCTCACACACACACACACACACGCACACACACACACATGCTATTGTAAACACTTTTTTTTTAACATGGAAAAGGTTTGAATGAACATCTTGGATTGAAACCTTT
>NW_008349514.1:0-1047 GCF_000622305.1 Nannospalax galili
ATGGGCATATGGATATCCCCATACACATGAACATACCGTATACACAGTAAACATGTTTCAAGCATGAAATTATTTTATCAAAGTATCCCCTGGGAATACTCTGATTAGTGGCACCTCAAAGAATGTAGGTATTTGTAAGATAGTTGACTACCAGGAATTTTAGCTTCCAAATGAATGACATGAAAGGCAGTAGCTTCTCCAGTGATTTTTGTTGTTGTTGTTAAAATTTTTGGTTTTTGAAATGAGGTCTGTGTTTTACAACAAGGTCTACATAACAGGCTGGCCCTAAGTTTGCTACATAGCATAAGATGACCTAACTTGTGATCTCCTACCTCCCGGGTGCTAGGATTACAGGTCTGTGCCACCATGCCCAGCTTTGTTTTTAAAAGGAAGAGTTTGAGAGTTGTCTGTTTTTTTCAGTAGACAGTGATGTGTAGGGTGGGGAAATAGCAGATTCAGAGTGTTATTCTCACTTGGAAGTAGAACAAAGTCAGAAATTTAAGACTGACAAGAGAAGGAAGATGATTGAGACTTGTGGTCTTACAGGAAAGGAACTAGAGGGGGAAGAAGGGGGGTGATGTGAATTTGACATTTTATTTACATATTTATTTCCATTAAATATAGGCCATACAAGAATTAATGAAAATCCATGGACAAGATCCTGTTTCATTTCAAGATGTCAAGGTTATTTTATTTTCCTTTATTGGTATGTGTTACTAGATAATATAACTATAATAATACTAAATAACTTGTACTATATCCAGTTTAATATGAAAGCAACTTAGGAACTATGAAACACTGTTCCTAATCAGATAACTGCTATTACTTGTTCTGAGCTGATATCTAAAATCAGTAGAAACAGAGACATATTTAAACTTAGTGATTTATGTAGTTTATAATTTAGTATTTCAGTCTTGTGTTCTGATTGGAAACACTGATTTATTTAAAGACAGTCACTTTAGCCTGTATCCTTTGGCACTCTTTTTTACTGTAAACATTTAATTGAACTGCAGAACTGTTTAGATTCAAGCACTCTCTTTTTTTTTT
>NW_008349514.1:2165-6056 GCF_000622305.1 Nannospalax galili
TAGCCACCATGTGAGTGCTGGGACTCAAACCCAGGTCCTCTGCAAGAGCAGCCAGTACTCTTAACTGCTGAGCCATCTTTCCAGCCCTGCACTTACTATTCTTACAGAGGACCTGGGTTCAATTCCCAGCACCCCACATGACAGTTAACACCTGTCCTAGTCCAGTTCCAGATGGTTCATCGCCCTCTTCTGGCCTCCACAGACACTGCACACACAGGTGCACTTACATGCATATAGATAAAACACTCATACACACAAACAAAAATAAAATGTTTAAAGAATAAATTAAACCAAGGTATGGAAATGTAGGCTCAGTGGCAGAATGCTTGCCTAGCATGCATTAAGCCTATGACTGAAGCCAAAAGAAAAACATTATACTGAGACCATTAAAGGCAATAAAGGCATAAGAGGTTAGTTAATATGCATTCAAAAATACTGCATTGGATAGTTCTTCTGTTAGTTAGCTGTGTAGCTTGAACCTGACCCCTGTTTTCTTCATTATAAAATGAGAGCTATCAGGTAAGGAATCTACCAATAACATTCTGTGACTACAGGTAAAGAAGTTTACTTTTCTATTTAAGTAAAAAATGCCCACCCTGAGTTTTAGAACACTCTATAACAGAAATTAATGAAATCTGATTTCCCCCCCTTACAGGATGAAATCTTTGACATAGTAAAACCAGAGGATCCTTTGAAAATCTCACTTCAGGATTTAATCAACAGCAATCAAGGAGACACAGTCACCACCATTCTGATTGATCTGAACGGCTTCTGGATTTATGAGAACAGAGAAGCCCTTGTTGCAAATGATAGTGAGAACTCTGGAGACCTTGATGATACATGACCTCTGAAAGACTAGACTCTTCATTAAGATGCTTTAATGCTGCATGTGAAACCTTTGAGGCAGAATCCTCAGAAAACAGTCTAAATAAAACTCATCATATGCCTGCACAACACAGCAAGTATTATGGTTACTAGAATTTTGGTTGCAACAATTTGGCAGTAATAGGACCAACTCCTATTTTCTTATGAAGTGGCAAGTTCTGGCTCTATTTAGCTCAAAAATTGAAAGTATGATTTGCTGTAGGTAGAAGGTGTTCAGTTTAATAGTAAATCTCTTTAGAAAGGAAGGAAGGTTTCATAGAATATTTCTGGCTTTCATTCAGGATTGGAATATTTGACCTTCAGTAATCATGAATATCAAGGATATACTTTTCCATCAGGCTAGAGCCATTGCATTTCTGGCATTTCTGGGTTCAAAATATTTGGAGGCATGATCCTTTTTATTTTATTTTTTTAATTTTATGGGTACGAGTGTATTGCCTGCATGTATGTAAGTGCACCCATATCGTGCAATGCCGCAGAGGTCAGAAGAGGGCTTCGGATTCCCCTGGAACTGGAGTTAAGGCCGGTTCATAGCCACCATGTGGGTGCTGGGAATCGAACCTGGGTCCTCTGCAAGAGCAGTCAGTGCTCTTAACTGCTGAGCCATCTCTCCAGCCCCATGATCCTTTTTTTTTTTTAAGATAGAGTCTCACTATGTAGTCGTGGCTGCCCTGGAAGTGGATATATAGACCGGGCCTGTCCTCGGCAATCCACCTACCTCTGCCTTCTTAGTGCTGGGATTAAAGGTATGCATCTCCATGCCTAGCACTTTTTTAAAGGTTTTTGTGTTTTTCTGGCATATATGTAAGTGCACTATATGTGTACAATGCCTGTGGAGGCCAGAAGAGAGTATCGGATCCCCTGTAACTGGAGTTACACATGGTTGTGAGCCACCATGTAGGTGGTGGGAACTTAACCTGGGTCCTCTGCATATGTAGCCAGTGCTCTGAACTGCTGGACCACCTCTCCATCTCTCCAGCCCTTTCTAAAAAAGTCATTAAGTGTGAAATTTTATGTAGCTTTATTAACTAGTATCAAGTTACATTTCTAAACTGTACCTATATTTTGTTAAGGGTTTTTTTTTTGGAGAATTTACTAATTCAGTGTAAAGGATCTTTCATTATATTAACTCACACATTTAGGTTTTTTGTCACTGTTTCTGAGATAAGGTCTTTCTAGGTAGCTAAGCCACCTTCCAACTCCTGATCCTCCTTCCTCAACCTCACTAGCTGGGATTACAAACATGGGCTACCACACCTGGCTTGTCTTTAGTTTTTATGAGAAGAGCGATTAGAAGGAAGTAGAATATCATGAACTGTGATCCAGAGAGAAAAGTAATATTTCAAAGAATTGAAAAGTAGAAGAGGTGAAGGGAGCTTAAAATAAAACAAACCATTTAATGCATTTATGGCAAATTTTGTAGTTTGCATAAATGAAAATATAAAACTTTAAGGCACGATGAATAACATACATCACAAACTGGCTAGTGTTGGACAAGCAGCAAAAGTAAATTCAAGAAACCTTAAGTCATTATCTTTCTTCTATAATCAGAAGTTTTAAGGTGTAAACTTTTAAGATACTAGTACCTCTAGGTCACTTTTAGACCCACCTGTCTTCACTTAGTACCTCCAACTCAGATATTTGGTTATAATCTCAAAGTTAAATTAACAGGAAGAGGATAGGCCAGCATGGTTTAGCAACTATAAACTAAAACCATATAGTTTAATTTATGGTGACATTAGCTACATAATCTGAAGATCAGTACTTTAAGTATTAAGTTATATTGCTTACAGCCATGAATTAAAAAAAAAAAAAAATCACCGTGTTACAAGCCAGTAGCTCATGAAGCCCCATAACTAAAGAATCCCAAGAAGAGTTTATCCTCGCTAAATTCTTTGATTTCAGTTGAACTCAAACTTTTCCCGAACTTCCAATTTTTCACTTACAGAATTTCCACTTTCAGTTGGACTTCCTTAGCTTCTTGTCAGGTTTCCATAACATGCTCACCTCTCCATGTTTTAAGCTACATTTACACACATTTAAGATTGAAAGTTTCATGTTGTTTAGAACATTTTTTAACCATTAATTTCTAAAGCCTTTTAAATTTATGAAAAGGCTTTTTTGGGGGGGTCTTATTGAGACAGGGTCTCCCTGTAGCTCCAGCTGTCCTGGAACTTGCTATGTGGACCAGGCTGGCCTCTGCCTCCCAAATACTAGGTTTAAAGGCATGCACCACCACACCTGGCATAAAGGCTTTTAAAAGACCAGCATTTCTAAAACAATGCTCACATTTTTCTTTATCCGCATTTACTTCTAAAGTTATACAGCTATCTTAAAAGGTTCTGTACACTTATTTAGGAATATTTTTTAAATTGACCTCATATTATGCAGCTTTATAAAGTTTGTGAATAACTCTGTAAGGAGAGAAATGGCCAAACCCGATTCAAGTAAACTGTCTGACTTGCTATTGCTACTTTAAAATGGTGAATGACAATAAATTGTCCCTAATTCCCCTTCTTTTAGCAACTCTGCCTACAAGATACATGAAGGGTTGAACCACTGACATACCCAAGGTATCAGCCATGTGGGTAATCACTGGTATCAACGTAACTGCAGATATGTTAATAAATTCATTTCATAATTAGTGTTATCAGTGATCAGAGCAAGTTATTTGAATAACTACTGAAAAAGAATACAAGATTGACTTGCAGTAAAAATGAAAACCCATCTTAACTGAGTAATAAATTCAAATGGTTTTCCGTAAAATACTCCCAATAAGAAAATTTACAGTGCTTCCATCCTGATCTTTTTATTACAGACTCAGTGAAGCATCCTTAGAGTGAAATTAATGGCTGAATATGTTAAATGTAAGGAAGGCATAACAATAGATCATCTAGGGGGAAACAATGAGTTGTTACGATTTTCAGCTCTAAGTATCATCAATCAGCTATTTAACTTGTTTTTAAACAAATGCACAAAAAACCAAAAAGCTTAATTAATGAATAA
>NW_008349515.1:0-156 GCF_000622305.1 Nannospalax galili
ATATTGTTCCAATGTGCCATGACAATATTACAATATGACTTCTCAGTGTTCTGTTGTTACCAAGAAGTGCTCCAATATGATATCTCAGTGCTCTACTGTGCCAATACTAACGCCCCATGTGCCATTATAAAACTCCAGTGTGACTTCACAGTTTTA
>NW_008349515.1:317-1197 GCF_000622305.1 Nannospalax galili
ATTATATTGCTCCAATGTGCCATCACAATGTTACAATATGACTTCTCAGTGTTCCATTGTGAAATCACCATGCTCCAGTGTGACATCACAATGCTCCAATGTGCCAATACTATCGCCCCATGCGCCATTATATTGTTCCAATATGCCATTAAAATGTTACAATATGATTTCACAATGTTCCAATGTGACATCACAATGCTCCCATGTGATATCACAATGCTCCAATGTTCGAGCATTATATCCCCATGAGCGATTATATTGCTCCAGTGTGCCATCATAATGTTACAAAATGACTTCACAATGTTCCAATGTGACACAAAATGATCCAATCTTACATCACAATGCTCCAATGTGCCAAAACTACAGCCCATGTACCATTATATTGCTCCAATGTTCCATCACAATGTTCCAATATGACTTCTCAATGTTCCATTGTGACAAAGACGTGCTCCAATGTGACATCAAAGTGTGCCACTGTAGCAGCAATAATGCCTCATGTGTTATCAAAGTGCTCCAATGTGTCATAACTACGTTCAGTGTACCATTACAATGCCCTAATGTGTAAACACAGAGCTCCAATATGTCATCATTAAAACTCTAAAGTGACTTCATAATGTCAAAGAAATCTTCAGAATCCCTGATTGTGATATCACAATGCTACACCATGTCTTCAAATACAACATTGTCCCATTACAATGTACCAATGTGCCCTCAAAATGGTCCACACACAGCACCATCCTCAGTGTGCTGTCACAGTGCTCAATGTGTATTCACAATTTCAAAATCCCCATGTTTCATCACAATTCCCATGTGACATCATAATTCCCCGATGTGTCATCACAGTGCTACAATGTGCTATTATGATGTTTCATGTGTCACC
>NW_008349516.1:0-704 GCF_000622305.1 Nannospalax galili
TAATGAAATGGAAAGCCAAGATACTATGTCCCAACCAAACTCCACCAATTCTATAGAAGAGTTCCACAAAGAGAACCCTCTAAAGATAACCCAGACCACTGAATTTAAAAGAACAATCATAAACATGATCAAGGAATTCAATGAAATTAAAGAACACACAAACAAATCAAAGAGCTAAAATAAGAGTTCTGAATGAATTCACAAAAAAGATGGAAACATTGAAGAAAACTCAGGGAGAAATGAAGAAGGAAGTGAAAAACTCAATAAGCTGACTTGAAACAAAAAGGGAAAGCCTCACCTCTACAATGAATGAAATGGAAAACAGAATATCAACCCTGGAGGGTAAGGTTGAAGAATTGGACCACTCAAGCAAAGACTATGGAAAATTTTAAAAAAGACAGGTTTAGAATATGCAAGAGATGTGGGACACAATGAAAAGACCAAATCTATGGATCATAGGAATGGAAGAAGAAAAATTTTAGGTTAATGGTGTTGATGCAATTTTAAACAGGATTGTAGAAGAGAATTTCCAGAAATTAAGGAAAGACATCCCCATACAAATACAGGAAGCACATAGAACACCAAAAAGGATGAGAAAATAAACTCCCCACTACATATCATAGTAAAAATACCAAATGTACAGAACAAAGTGCACTACTCAAAGCAGCAAAAGAAAAACAACAAGTCACATAAAAAGGACAGCC
>NW_008349517.1:0-251 GCF_000622305.1 Nannospalax galili
AATTTCCCCCTGGTTTCCACTGCAGAACACCGTGATTGTGCACTTGAGTCATGTCAATGATACTGATAGACACAAGAGGTTTTTTGCAATTTGTCCTTAATGTGTGGAGCAGATGGTGTTATACAAGAATCCTGCAAGATTACCATCCCTCTACTGCCTGAGCACCTTAGGACATTTCTGATACTGTGCAAAATACTTGGGTCTCTTCTACTCTATGGGTACCTGATAAAGTTTGGGGTACTTAACAGGTT
>NW_008349518.1:0-374 GCF_000622305.1 Nannospalax galili
TGTTCTAAATGATGGCTGAATTTGATTTCTCCTCTTATGTAGAAGCCTTTGTGAGGAAACTGACCCTGATTCTAGGCACTCCAACAGCTATCAAAGTGCCTGAAAACAAATCCTGAATCCATAACTCTCAAGTCCAGCCTTGGCAGACAAAAATCAGGAGGAACCCAACAGATGGATGCTTTTGGAAACTTGTCAAGAAATCCCAAAGGACTCTGATATGAACATTTGAAATTTGCCCTGTCTAGAACTTGTAATGCTAACTACTCTTGCCTTTACTTTTCACATCCCCTATTCACCAGTCAAGGACTATCTTTTCTCTCTTCAGATAAGAGTTATGGAATTTTGGAGTCTTTTAGATAGACCCACTGAAGGGG
>NW_008349519.1:0-540 GCF_000622305.1 Nannospalax galili
TTCATTTGTTGTTGCTTTTCAAGTATCTTGAGTTTCAATGTTAAGTCATTTTCTTGTGTTCTTTTTGATTTTTTGATGTAGGCACTTAGAGCTCTAAACTTCCCTCTAAGGACAGCTTTTAGCGTGTCCCAGAGGATTTATTGTGTTGTATTGTCCTTTTCTTTTAATTCCAGGAATACTTTTCTTTCTTTCTTAACTTCTCTTTTGACCCATTCATCATTTAGGAGGGTGTTGTTTAATCTCCATGTGTTCATGTGGTGATTAGGGCTTCTTTGGGTGTTGATTGTAAGCTTTATTGCATTGTGGTCTGATAGAATGCATGGAATTATTTCAATCTTTTTGTATTTGTTGAGGTTTGTTTAAGGGCCCAATATGTGGTCAATTTTTGAAAAAATTCCATGGGGTGCTGACTAGAAAGTGTATTCTTTGGTGCTTGGGTGGAATATACTCGGTAGATATCTGTTAGGTCCAATTGATATAAGGTATTGCTTAATTCAGATGTCTCTCTGTTAACTCTCTGACCTGTTGACCTATCTAATG
>NW_008349520.1:0-455 GCF_000622305.1 Nannospalax galili
TCCAGACATAACTACAGGAACTAGGATAATGGAAAGGAAACAGGGAGATAAGGGAAAAGAAAGAGCCTGAAAGAGGAGAACAGTAGGAAATAGGCCTTAATAAGGGAGATATGGATAAAAATTGGGTTAGTTTAAGGGAGGGGGGAAGGAAGGATATACAAGGAACTGAGGGGATAAAAGGAAAGAAGGAGCTCAAGAGAGGTAGGACCATGGGAGAAAGGTATTATCAAGGGAGAAAGGGGGGAAATGAGAGCACCTTAATTGGGGAAACCGTGATGAAGGAGTTAGACAATACGAGGGATAAAAAATGCTTATCTAGTTCCTAGCTAGTTTTGAAAACCAGAGGGAACCATATTCACTCCTACAATCTATGACAAATTATACATAGCAGATCAAGAAATATGGGTCCAGGTATGGTTTATCTGAGAACAATTGTTCTTTGCCCAATATTTATC
>NW_008349521.1:0-1498 GCF_000622305.1 Nannospalax galili
GGAAGGAATAACACAAAGGCATAACGGGGTGGGAGAGATGGCTCAGTTATTAAGAAGACTGACTGCACTTGTAGAGGACCTGAGTTTTGTTTCCTTGTACCTCGTGGCAGCTAACAGTGATCTGTATCTCCAGTTCTAGGGAACATGGCACCTTCTTACAGCTTCCAAAGGCAGTCCATGACATGAGCGCACTTACATACATGAAGGTAAAAACTCATACACATAAAAATTAAATATTTTTTAGAAATAAAAAGTTTTAAAAGGAAAGAAGAGATGCTGGATATGGAGTGGATATGAAAGGCAGGAAGGAATGAAAGAGAGTTTTAGGCAAAGGCAGACATGTTTAAAGTAGTTTCCTGACATTATCTCCACTGGGGATTTATGATTATTAGTGCAATTCCTTCAGAATGGGTCAAGCTTTTGTTCTTTTCTCATCACCTGGCAGGCAGTGAGAAGAAGCCACTATGCCCAATGTCACTGCAGTTAATCAGTTCATCCTTCTGGGGTTCTCCAATGGGAATGGACTTCAGACTTTGTGTGGAGTGCTCTTCCTGGTGCTGTACCTGGCAGCCCTAATGTGTAATCTCCTCATCATCACTCTCATCACTCTGGACTTGCAGCTTCAAACACCCATGTACTTCTTCCTGAAGAATTTGTCACTACTGGATGTCTTCTTTGTGTCAGTCCCAATCCCCAATTTCATTGTCAATAGCCTAACTCATAACAACTCCATTTCCATCCTAGGATGTGCCTTCCAGATACTTTTAATGACTTCCTTCTCAGCAGGAGATGTATTTGTTCTGACTGCCATGTCCTATGACCGCTATGTAGCCATCTGCTGTCCGCTACACTATGAAGCCATCATGAGTGATGGTGTCTGTGTGCTGATGGTGGGCTTTTCCTGGGCCACTGGTATATTCTTTGGAGCTATATACACAGCTGGCACATTTTCCATAACTTTCTGTGGCTCCAATGTGATCCCACAGTTCTTCTGTGACATTCCTTCATTGCTAAGCATTTCCTGCTCTGGCACACTGGTGGTCATTTACATAAGCTTTGGAATTGCCATATGTCTGGGCATGTCATGTTTCATCTGTGTTGTGATCTCTTACTTTTACATTTTCTCCACTGTACTGAAGATTCCTACCAGTAAAGGTCAGTCCAAAGCCTTTGCCACCTGCCTGCCTCACCTCATCGTTTTCACTATTTTTTTTGTAACTGCTTGTTTTGTTTACCTGAAGACATCATCTACTTCTCCAATTACAGACAGACTGTTTGCTATGATATACAGTTTGCTGCCTCCAGCACTTAATCCTGTGATCTACAGCTTGAGGAATGCTGATGTCAAATGTGCTCTGAGGAGATTACTAGAAAATGTCTTTTCAAGGGGCTCACTCCACTTAACACTGTAAAGGGCTTGATAGTCACATTATGCCTCACAGATTCTAAAAAAAGTTTTAGAATTTTTACGTTTAGAAATATGATAACAAATTCCCAC
>NW_008349521.1:2072-3838 GCF_000622305.1 Nannospalax galili
GTTTTTAAATGATTAGTTATTTTTTATTGGTAAGATTTCAAATCTGCCCATTTTAGCACAAGGGAGAAAGAGCAGAGGAAAAGAACGGAGGGGATAAGGAAAAGGCAAAGAAGCCACGCAGATTTCAAGCCTGCTTGAACGTCAGACATGTGGGGTGCCGGCATCCACAAAGCAGGGAGAAGGAAGCATCAAAGAAAAAGTAAAATTACAAGGTCCTGGGACAACCCAAAGCATTAGAGCAAACATGCTTAGAAAAGGGATATGAAGGAAAAAGGAGAGACTGTGCTTTTCTGAAGAATTCAAAAAAGTGAGACGACTTATAGAAAGTTACATGCCTGTGGCTGGGTATAGAAGCACTGCACTAGGAAACGGGATTTGAGACTGGAAAAGTTCACTACCTCCTTAACACGCTAGGTAGTCTACCCTAATATTTAGCATAGCTCAAGATGAACCTGCCTTCCTATGGATGATCCTATAAACATACGATTGACCAGTGAACCAGTTAAAGTGGGTCTTTCAATTGATAGACTAGAAATTTTATAATCTTAATCTTATGGAACTTTGTGCTATGCTAACAAATTGAAAATCCATTTATTTTTTGTTTTATCCACTTAAGAAATGATGTAAGCCTGGTTATAGTGGCACATACCCTTATTCCTGGCACTTTGGGAAAGAGGCAGAGGCAGGCAGATCTCTGTGACCTTGAGGTCAGCTGGGACCATAAGGAGACTCTGTCTCAAAAAGGAGAAAAAAACCTAAAGACATAAAAACCACTAACATAAACTCATACACAGTCAGATAATTTTTCTGTTATTGAGAAAGAACACCAGTTTAAAAAGCCAACGAGGTCCACAGCATTCTGGAAATTTAACTCAATCTATAAAGTAACATCAGAAGAGATGCTTAAAGCAAAGACACACCTGGAGGAAGATAGCAAAAACCAAGTTCTGAAAAACAAAGTGTGTTCTCAGATATTGAGATATTAACATAAAGACTTTGTAGAGGCCTAAATCTGTATGCATACGTTGCAGAAATTTCCTTTGAATAGAAAATTTTCCTCCAAGAGAGAGTGGGGAAGCTGAGACTCAGAAGAAAACAAACTTCCAAGTTCTAGAGAGATGAAATTTAAAAAAACCTAGCTTCCTGGAAATACTCTCTGATCTGTCATGCTGCCTGTAAATCAAGCAGAGAGCACCAAGGTTGAAGGTTTTCTGTGATGTCAGCAATGTTTGACCAGGGTGTGTGTGTGGGCGGGGGCGATTTAGGAGATCCTTAGTAGATACAGCTGCCTTTGAGTTGTCTACGCTCCTGTAAGAAACTCCAGTAAACTCATTGGCTCAATGAGTTGGACTGTGATGGAATCATGACTTTGCTATCTTTGATTTCCTGTCTACTTTGTTTTGCTTCTCCCCAGTAAAAGTTAACACAGCAGTGGTTTATATGTATATGTCAACCTAATTCCTATAATCCAGGATAGCATTACTTTGAATTATGTGGAGGTGAATTCTTTCCACATATGTGTGGAAATATTTTGTGGAACTGATTACAACTGTAGAAAAAAATGTCACTTTGTTATGACAGATTTCCTTTGGTTTATTTACCAGTGTCTTTGAAGGCAAAATATTTATCTTTATTATGCATACAATCTACCTTGCAAACAGGTACTTTATTAGAACAAATATCTGTGCTTTGTATTTAATTATTCTAGCAAACCTTAGAGTTTTCTATGAATTTTTTCATGATGTACACCAACTTATAGTAATGTA
>NW_008349522.1:0-1486 GCF_000622305.1 Nannospalax galili
AAGTACATACCACACCAGAAATGTGATATATCCTTCTTTCCACCATGGTGTTGATCACTTAGTTCTAACAGCAGCCACTATTCTCCATTGAACTATGCAAAGTCTTTTAAATCTATTTTCAATTAAAAAATGTGTATATGTTTATGGTATATAACAGGATGTTTTGAAATGTGTGTTCATCATAAAATGGCTAAACAAATCTGTTAAATGTTTTATGTCATACGCTTATAAATTTTGTTATAAAACAGAACCCTTTAAAACTATTCTCAGAATTTTTCAGGTATATAATTCATTATACTAAGTAAAGCCACCGTGCTGTGCAATATCCTCCTGCCTAAGATATTTTAACCCCTTTAATCAACATCTTCCAGTTCCCACAACCCCCATCTTCTATTATCCATCATGCTTTTCTCTGCCTGCATTAGCTCATCCTTTTAACGTTTTACAAATAAACAAGATTATGTGATCTCTGCATTTCTCTGCGTGAATTTTTCACATAACATAATGTTCCCCAGTTTTATATATAGTATGACGAATGAAAGTACTTTCTTCTAAGGTTAACTAGTATTTCATCATGCATCTATCATTGTGCATCTATACAATATTTTCTTTAATTACCAATGTATACTTAGATTTATTCTATATCTTAGCTATAGTGAAAAATGATGTCTTGAACTTCAATGTGCAGGAGTCCTTTCCACACACTGATTTCATTTTTAACATTTTCCCAGTAATGAATTTGATGTATATTATACTGGTCCAATCTTTTAATTTTGGAAGATATTCCTTACCTCTATTGTACATTATTTACTGAGGCAGGATGTCTGACTAACTTGGAGCTCTCTAATTCCAGATAATATAGCTAGCCATCTCACCCAGGGATCACTTATCTCTGCCTCCAACGTGCTGAGATGACAGGTGGCTACCATGCCTGCCTGCCTAGCATTTACGTGGGTTCTGGGAATCTGAACTGAGTACTCATGCCTGCACAACAAGTGCTTTATCCACTGAACCGTTTTCAAAACCCCTCTCTTGGGCTGTTATTGTGCTGTAACATGGTACGTGCCTCTACTCTGACTACTCACTACAAAGAAAAGCTTCTGAGGTCTCCCAAGGAATCCCAGTCTCTTCTCATCACATAATACCATGTCTCAGATTGGAGGCAAATGTCATGGCACCTTCATCACCACTTCATTATTTGAATTTGCTTTGAGAGGTTATGTTACTGCCGTATAGGAAAGAATACCACAATATAATTAGTTCAAGACCTCTGTATCTCATAGGGATATCATAAGGATGCAGTAAGGTACTAGAAAATTAGTTGCTTGTGTGTATGTTTGTGTGTTATGTATGCACACATACTTAGGTGGGTGTGTATGCCCATGTGGATGCCGTACATGTCAATGCCATAGGAAAACACTGGGAGTCTTCCTCCGTTTTTCTCTCTCATTTTCCAAGACAGGACCTCTCACTGAACTTGAAGTTC
>NW_008349523.1:0-669 GCF_000622305.1 Nannospalax galili
CCTTTAGCATCCCAAGAAGGAAAACTATAGTAAGAATGCTTTTATCCAGTGCATTAAGGGTGTATAGTTTGTTAGTTATTTCATTTAGATATTAGTTTAATAAAAATGTAAAATAAAAATTAAAATCTTATTGTACCACATACCTTTATCCAGATTCATCTACTTTTCATATTTTGGCTGATTTGATCTTGTTCCTTTCCTCCTTCTCTTTCCTCCTTCCCTCCTTTTTTCTCCCTCCTTCTCTTCCCCATACGACCTCTTCTACCTCTTCTCTCCCTCCTACTCTCTCTTTCTCTCCCTCTCTCTTGCTTACACAGCACACTTAAGTTAGAGATTTAACTGTAAATTAGAGAGTTTAAATTGTGTCCTTCAATTTTTTTAGTGTGCAGTTGCTAAGAAAAGGTTATTAGCTTGAATTAATATGGCATAATAATCAAAATCAGGAAATCTAACACTGAAACAATTCTTCATCATGTAATTCACAGTCTACTTTCAATTTTAGTCAATTATCCAAGTAGTGTCCTGCATAGGTAATGTTAATTGGCCCAGGAATCAGTTCATAACCACGCATCACATTTAGTTCTCATAAGAATTTGATCTTCTGTAACCTGTAATAGCTCTTCAGCATTTTGATTTGTTAGTCTTGACATTATCAAGTAATATGGCTAA
>NW_008349524.1:0-650 GCF_000622305.1 Nannospalax galili
TCAATATGCAGATGGTGCTCAATGTCCCCTCACAATGCCCCAATGTGACATTAGAAGCCTCCAATGTGTCATCAAAGCTCTCCAGTGTGCCAACACTATGGCCCCATGAGCCATCACAATCTGCCAATCTGACATCACTAAGGCAAATTATGACATCAAAATGCTCCAATGTGACCTCACAAAACTGCAATGTGCCAACACTATGGATCCATGTGCTATTATACTGCTTCAATCTGCCATCACAGCGTTGTGATATGACTTCACAGTATTACATTGTGTCATCAGAATCCTTACTGTGCTATCAAAATTCTCCAGTGTACCAACATCACAATGCTCCAAAATGACATCACGGTGCTCCAGTGTTCCAGCACTATAGCCCTATGTGACATTATATAGCTTCAATGTTCCATCACAATGTTACAATATGATTTCACAATGTTCCATTGTGTCATCACAATACTGATTGTGCTGTCACATAGTGCCATTGTGTCATTATAATCATCCTTTGTGTCGTCAACATGCTCAATAGGTAAACACGGTGCTCAATGTCCCCTCACAATCCCCCAAAATGACATCACATTTCAACAATGAGACATCATAATACTACAATTTGACATCACAATTCTCCAAGGTGACATCACAGTGCTAGA
>NW_008349525.1:0-2302 GCF_000622305.1 Nannospalax galili
GGGGAGACCAGAGAGCCTTGTGATTATGCTAGAAAGGTTGTTTGCCTCCTTCTATGCTTGGATGGCCTGGAGGATGCCCCATCCTCCCACAGGTGGCCTTGAAGCATGTGGTCGATTCCTCTGTCCTCTGCAGTTTAAATGAGTCTGGGAGAAGGAAAGCTCACACCTTAGGCTTTCTGTGATCAGACTACACAGGGATGGGAACCAACATCCAGCCAGTGCATTGCCAGGGACTATGCCAGAGGTGCTAAAGGGACCTGACCTATTACCACTGTCTCTTCCACTCTTGTGTGGCCTGCATTATGACAGTGATTCGCGATGAAGAGATTTATTAATCCAGAAAAGTTGTATTAAGAGCTATCTGTGTGCCGGGCACAATCCTACTTACTAGTGATGCGGCAATACCAGTACAGCACTCTGCAAACAGTACATACACTCTGCAGGTAGGGGAGCATTGGTTGTGTGGGGGATTGCTGAGAGGTGGAGAAGGTGAGTGGAGAGCTGACAGCACAGATATCCAAGCCCATGTCTAGGACAACAGCCTTCCTGGTGAACAGCAAGTGCGGAGGCCCTGAGAGGGTATGTGTCTAAACCCTCTCTAAGGCATGGAGGCAAGATACCTGAGAGAAGAAGAAATGGAGAAGAAGGGAGCTGATGACGTGAGTCCCTGTAGGTCAGCATAGGCCATGTGGATCTGTACTCATCAGCAAGGGGAGATAAGCCATCAAATGGAGATCTCTGTAGGGACGTGGACCCTCTAAGTGAGATGAGGAGCCCATGAAGTTGCATTAATCACATTATAGTCACAGCCCTGCTTGAGTCCCCCATGGAATAGTGGCAGGGACACTAAGCCAAGAGGAATGGCTGCAGGTTAGTGGACACCATGGAGACTCACCCTGGCATGCAGGCAAAATGTGAGGAAACAGGTTTAGCAGAGTCCCACACTGAAGTTCAAAGGAGTAGCCACATGTGTAGAGAGCCCTGGAGACCTGGCACCCCAACATAGTGTGATGTAGCCCCATGTCTAATGATCCCACAAATGCCAGTGTATGCATTAACAGTATACCAGAGAGCTTCCAGAGGGGCTTCAGGGCCTCGGGTGTTAGCAGTTGTGTCTTATGGGGAAGATGACCTAAGAAGGGGCTGAAAGGTTCTTTGTAACTGTGGGAAGCAGTTGAAGGACTTTGGCCTTGTTGCTCCAAAGGGCAGCAGATGGATAGCACTTGGAGTGTAATGAGCCACTCCTTCATAAATTGTTTTATTAGAGGGAGTTGAGACTGGAGATTAAGAGTGGGGCCCCAGAGAGGTAAACAGACCCGTAATGAAGGTCTGCTGTTCTATCTGGGCATGTCATTGACCCTTTTCACCTTAGTTCCCTCTCTCTACCATGCAGAAAGTTATAGTGTTTTATCTGGAGGGTTGAGGTAATGTTTGCATAGCCCTTAACAGTGTCTGGCATAGGAGTTCTGACTTGGGTAATGTCTGAAGGTAGTTTGCTTGTCCCAAGATGGGAGTGGGGAGGGTCCTGCTGGAATCTAGTAATTATTGGCCAAAGATGCTTAAAGTTATCCCATAGTGCACAAGATGCCTCCCCTCAACAGTGAGTTACCTGGCTCCTAAAACTGATGGTGCAGAGGTTGAGAGCTCCAAGTCCTGCATGTAAGAAGCACTCATTGCATTTTGGTTATTAATAAGAGATATATTTCATGTTTCATCCATTCATGATGGCATGTGCCTGTAAACCAGCACTCAGGAGGCAGAGTCAAGAGGAGCAGGAATTCCAGGCCAGCCTGGGTTACAGAGTGAGTCCAGTCACCCTCAGCAACATAGTAAGACCAGCTTTAAAAACCAAGAGCTGGAAATGTAACTCAGTGACAAAGTGCTTGCCTAGCATGTGCAAGGCCCTGGATTTGAACCCCAGGGACACATATATACATATAATCTTTAATTTCATGTTATTACTTGTTTGTCAAACATCTGCTCTATTATAGTCACTACAATACAATCTGGAGACACAGAGATGTCCCTGATCAGAAGACATCGTCTAATGGGCAAGATACAAGAGCATCTAACTTTGTTTTATAAAATTACATTTTGTTATGTTGGGCATGGTGACACATGTCTAATCCCAGCACTCAGGAGGCAGAGGAAGCAGATCTCTCTGAGTCCAGGGCCAGCCTGGTCTATATAGTGAGTTCCAGGCCACATGGAGCTACAGGGAGACCCTGTCTCAAAAAAAAGACCAAAAAATATTTACATTTTGTTATAAAACCTCTTCTGTTCAGGCACTCTAAATCTCCAG
>NW_008349525.1:2501-3321 GCF_000622305.1 Nannospalax galili
TTCTGTTCAGGCTCTCTACATCTCCAGTTTCAGAGATCATAGGGTATTAAGCAAGGCATATAAACCAGTAAGTATAAAATATAAAATTATATAATCTGTTTAGTACTTAAATAAAGGTATAAACAATATGTTGTGGGAACAGAAACATGAGTTATTTAGAAGTATCTGAAAAAAATCACAGAATGAGGCCCATTTAAGCCGGGTGCTTCAGGAATGGCATTATCCAGCCACATGGAGTAGAAAGGAATGAGGGTTTACTTGTAATCTATTTCATTCCCCAAATAGCACATTACAGACTCAGTCATTTATGGTGGACTCAAGTTTATTTGGCTCATGGTTCTAGGCGTTGCATCATCCCATGCTGTAAATGGAATGGCAAATATTGAGGGGGGCGGAGTACAGAGAATTCATTCTCTTATAAGGAACTTATTCTTTATAATACGGCATGAATCTATCCTTGAAGGAAGAGCCCTCAGGACCTAAACACATCTTGAATGTCTCACTTCTCAATGGAAATGGATTGTTCCAACACCAACCTAAAAGTCAAAGTCCAGAATCTCTGGAATCACTTGTAGGTAGAGATCCATCCCAAGGCAAATTTATCTATTCAAGAATGTCTGTTTGATTTTGTTGATGCTATTTTTTTCTTATTTCTTTTACCTTATTTTATTCTCCCCTTTTTCCTGGTTTACTTTATAGCTAAAAAACATTTTTGGTAGAATGATTGCTTTAAAGCTTTTCTTTTTCTTTTTAAAAAATATTTTATTTTTTGGGCTGGAGAGATGGCTCAGCGGTTAAGAACATTGGTTGTTCTTGCAGA
>NW_008349526.1:0-262 GCF_000622305.1 Nannospalax galili
TCCCAGCTCTTGGGAGGCAGAGGCAGGCAGATCTCTGAGTTCAAGGCCAACGTGGTCTACATAGTGAGTTCCGGGTCACCTGGGCTACAGGGAGACCCTGTCTCAAAAAGACCAAAAGAAAAAAAAAAGAAAATGAAAAAAAGGAGAAAAAAAATTATATTCTCTGATGTTGAGTGCAGATTTCTGGGGGAAGAAAATGGTGGCTGACTACACAATTTGTTGTTCAATTATGACCTGCTTTGTGGTGAAGTAACTAAACAGG
>NW_008349527.1:0-317 GCF_000622305.1 Nannospalax galili
CTTCTGCTTGAATGAATTAGCAAATTCACTAAGTTCTTTAGTGATGTAGTGCAGCTCCTCATGGACCACACTTTCTATCTTTCCTCTAGGGGCCTGCTTATCTTTGAGTCTGGTTATAGGTCTAGAGGCAACAACAACTGGGCCCTGAGGGACATCAGCTTTGTCTTGCTGAATGGGATTAGTTTCCTCAATGGGATTAGTTTCCTCAGGCAATGGTGGGGAGGGTGGGTCTACTGAGGGTGGGGAGATTAATTCATCTGGTGAAGCAAATTCCTCAGAGTCTGAGGATTCAAAATCCTCAGCCTCCTTAGGGTTCT
>NW_008349528.1:0-301 GCF_000622305.1 Nannospalax galili
TCGGGGCCTTCTTTTGTCTCCCAGGTCCCTACCTGGTCCTGCTCCCTGGACCACTGTGGCCAAAATTCGACTTAACTCTTCATTTCTCTTTTTTTCTCTCTTATCTTCTCTAGCTTCCTGTTCTTTTCTGATTCTGTCCTCTCTTTCCTCTAATGTTTCTCGTCTATTATAGATTCTCTCAGCTTCTCTTACTAAATCCTGTAAGGGGTACCCCTGAAGGCCTTCTAGCCATTGGAGCTTACCACGAATATCAGGAGCTGATTGCCCTATAAAGGCCATAATAAGATCTGCCTGACGCTCC
>NW_008349529.1:0-1615 GCF_000622305.1 Nannospalax galili
TAATGCTGTTGTAATGAAATGCTTCTTCTAATTAAAAAAAAAAAAAAAAAGTAGGAAGTTCCAGGAAAGCCATTCTTCACTCCTTGGTCTGAGTAGCTTTATCGTAATTTAAATCAATAAAAATGCCACAATGATTAAGCATCAGTAGATGATAATTAATTTATTGTCTCACTTTATTCCCTGTAGCTCCGAACTTTCTTAGGAATTCAGCGCTAAATATTTGATGTACTGGGCTCCTTTTTTTTTTTTTTAACATAGGGAGTATAGATATTCAAAAATGTACTTAGGCCTAAAATTATTATAATTTAAATGAAATGATTCCATTTTTATTTTTAAATACTCTCTGTAAGATGTTTATTGTTAAAAAATTAACTGAAACCCATAGTTCAAATTAAAAATTTAAGTTTAGAAAATATGTGTCCCAAAGGGTACATGTTTCTTCCAGAGGCGGGGCCTGCTGCAGAGAATTTGCTGCGGAGAGTTAGCCCCAGAGGGGAGGCTCGTTGGCACCATCTTGGAAGGGGGTGGGGTGGGGGGGATGGACCTGGTGTCTTGCCCGTAGACGAGAGAGGGGGCATTTACCAACCTCGGGTCAGACTGCAGGGCCACGAGGCATGAGCAAAAGCTAACAGCTAATGGAGACTGTGGGCGGGGTGCAGAAGCAATCTGGAAGGGCAGACCGCTGAGCCACAGAGTGGAAAGGGGCATTGGGTGTTCGCCTTTGTAAGTTACTCTATTTCCCTTACCCAGGATATAAACTATGAAAAATTCAGACCCGAATCAGAAGCATGAGACCCTGAGAGAGTGAGGGTGGGTCAAACAGAGCGGGAAGGAGAAAATTTAGTGGGGTTTGTCTAATAGCACCAGGAGCAGGGACCCTGAGAGAACTCCGCGACAAATATAAGGACCCGTCTCATGACTTGTTCTGGTGTCTTCAAGACTTTCATCTTAAACCATTTATTATCTCATATATCTGCTATAATTTTTCTTAATCTGCTGTGGGAACGATATTCGATTGGTGAGGTCCACCTGGGTTTAATTCTAAATTTAACACTAGATTTGTGTGACTGGGTATTTAACAACGTCTTGAAAAAAAAGCTACTTTCATCTGTACAAATTAAGGACAATGTATTAACAGGCTACAGTAGCAGCCACAACTGGTAAAGTAACCAAGTGCTTTGTTTACTGCACAGCAGGTGTCAACCATACAAATTCAGTTTGTCCTTTCCTTCACTTCTCCTTGGGCTAATGCAGTGAAATGCCATTGGCATCTATGATAGCTGTAAATCAAAACAAAAAGCACTGACTTTACTTAGAGAAAGCTAGAGAAAAGCCCGGCATGGTGGCACATGCCTTTAATCCCGGCACTTGGGAGGCAGAGGCAGGCGGATCTCTGTGAGTTCCAGGCCAGCCTGGTCTACATAATGAGTTCCAGGACAGCTGGGGCTACAGGGAGACCCTGTCTCAAAAAGACAAAACAAAACAAAAAAAGTCTGTTAAACCAAAAAAGTTAAATTACTTGTTTATCTGCTAGAATTTTCAGTTACTATTTGCATCTACATAAGATGCAATGAGGGTATGTCCAAGGGAAAGCCATAACACAGAGAAGGGAAAG
>NW_008349529.1:3379-4010 GCF_000622305.1 Nannospalax galili
ATGACCCGGGTGCACTCACATACATGCAGGCAATACACTCATACACATAAAATAAAAATAATAAATAAAATATTTTTAAAAAAGAAACAGAAATCCTCAAATGACCTAGGGTACACTTAACTTTACCCAGTCACTGTACCACAGCAGGTGCCTTCCAAAAGCCAGGTGATTAGAGGCTGGCATCATAAATGCTCCTATTTGCTGCCTGGAAAACCTAAGATAGGTTGTGGGAAATGATCTGAGGCTATCATCTACAGCTGGAGGAAATGCTTCAAGAGAAGGAAGGAAAAGAAAAGGGAAAAGAAAGGAAGGAGATTAAAGGGAAGGAAAGGAGAACAGGATCTGAAGGTGGGGAAGAGAAAGGAAGAGAAGACCGAACAAAGAAGGATATCCAAGTGTGAATTCTAATTGCTTGCTTGAGCCTTTACTGCAGCTCTTACTACAGCCTTTGGGGCTCTCTCTAGGGAAGAACATGTTTGCTCTCAGTTTAGATAAAACACAGGGACACGCTGCTTTTAAGCTGTCTGCATAGAATTCATTTGACAAATAATGTGCACAATTTTCATATATGTCAGGTACATACTGTACATACAGTGGGGTGTGTGTGTGTGTGTGTGTGTGTGTGTGTGTG
>NW_008349529.1:5064-8799 GCF_000622305.1 Nannospalax galili
CTCTCTCTCTCTCTCTCTCTCTCTCTCTCTCTCTCTCACACACACACACACACTCTCTCTCTCTCTCCAAGGTTTCACTACGTAGCACTGCGACCAGGCTGGCCTTTAACCCACAGAAATCTGACTGCCTCTGCTCCCTAATGCTGGAATTGAAGGTGTGCACCACCAGGCCTGGCCCTGGAGGCTTATCTCTTAAAGTAAAAATACTATCAGATAATTTTCTAACATGCCTTGAGCATCACAGGTATTTAGTAAATGGAAGTTTGTTATTCCTGCAGTCTGTAAATAACATCATGTTAGAAAAGGGTTGAATTTTGACTTTAGCACTTATGAACTGTATTACCCGGGGGTGTGGGGAATACCTTATTTTCTTATTTTTAAAACTAGCCTTCTTTCCTATATCACAAGGTAGATAAGAGCAATTCGAACTCCAACACCTTTCATAGAGTTCAACCTTCACTACCTGCTGAAAGGTGATGGGAACCTCTGCGATAAAAGATTCTTTGTATGACAAGAAAGAGAAGAGATTAGGAATGTTTACAGCTTATGCCCAGAGGAGCTCTGTGAAAAAAAAGGATTATAAATATGTGTAATTGGTACATGTGAATTCAATTTATTTAAAAATATTGCTATTGGGAGATGAAGAGATGGCTCAACACTGAAGAATACTGGCTGCTCTTGTACAGGACCTGAGTTCAGTTCCCAGCACCCACATGGCAGCTCACAACTGCCTGTAACTCTAGTTCCAGGGGATCTGACACCTGGTCTTCTGGTCTCTGCAGGTACTAGGCACTCACTCAGTGCAGATAAATAAATACAGGCAAAACACTCAGACACATAAAAAATAAAAAAATAAAAATATTTATATTTTGGAGAATGGTCTTATTTACAGGGAGTCTCATGATGTCATGCCCCTGAGAAAAAGCAAAAAGTTCTCTAAGGTAGTCAGTTGTTAATTATAAAGTTCTTACACCAAATTCTTGATATATAACTTTTTTTGGTCTTTTTGAGACAGGGTCTCCCTGTAGCCCCAGCTGGTCTGGAACTTGCTATGGAGACCAGGCTTGGCCTCCATTTCACAGAGACCTACCTGCTTCTGCTTCTTGAGCACTGGGACTATAGCATGTTGTACCATGTCTGGTCTAGACATACAACTTTCAACATTGAACATTAAATGCCTGGTGATCATTAAGCTTATACAGTCCTGTATGCTTTGTGTAGAAAGTAGTATTTGTTCACTTTTGCAAATAAATTCACTAGCCTTATGTGAACTGTGCTAATGTAGGAGACATGAATTCTCCCATTAATCAGAATGTGCCAGACACTGGTGGTCAACACAGTGCTCTCAGTCGTTCTCAATAAACAAGAAGTATTCTGATACCTTATCAGGTTATTATGAGGATAAAACAAAATAAAGCTTATGAAAGTCTACTGAAAACTAAAAGCTATGGTACAGAAATGAGAAGTTATTTTGAATATCATTAATTATGGGGAAACGATAGGCTGAATATAAAATATTCATTTATTTAATCAAATAAAAAATAATATCTTCTGTGTATTACAGAGGATACAATATGTGTATGGGACAGCCTAGGTTCTCAAGAAATTCATAATCTTACAGGGGTGAGAATCCCACACATAAGTAACAAGATTACAACAGCAAAAGGCATGAAGACTATAAAAGGCATATTTAAAATATTTAATTTATTAGTTTTTATTTTATGAGTATATTGCCTGCATGTGTGTAAGTGCATCCATGTCATGCAATGCCTATGGAGGTCAGAGAAGGTGTTGGATCCCCTGGAACTGGAATTATGGATGGTCGTTAGCCGCCATGTGGGTGCTAGAAGTTGAACCCAGTTCCTACGCAAGAGCAGTCAGTGCTCTTAACCATTGAGCCATCTCACCAGTCCCAAAAGGCATATTTAAAAAGGAATTATAGGAGTTAAGAAGACAGAAGGATTACTTCCAGTTAGGTTTATAAAGTCTGGTTTCAAGAAATAAGAATACACTGGAAAGGTTGTAATGACAAAGAGAGAAAGCCCATCTACAATAACATCTGCAATAACAAAAATAATAAAAATAGATTTTTTTTTACTTCTATGTGTGTCAGGTGTTTTTTAATGTATTAATCAACTTTAATTACCACAACAACTATGCCAAAGTCCTTTGTAGAGTTGAGGGAAATTAAGTCTTAGGAAGGTCACACATTTAGCATGTTGCAGAGCTAGGAATCAAATGTGAGTTCATTTAATCACTACACCATAGTGTCTCCTGGTCAGAGGAGAGCGGTAAGGAACCACACAAGGTGAACTCTAGGCCAAGAATCACTAAGTGTTCAGACTAGTTGAAGCCTAACAAAGAACAACCTGGAGAAGAAGTGGGGGGGTGGGCTCAGGTAGAGTCAGTGACTGGACTTTATTTTATAGCAAACAGGGAGATGTTCAGAAAGAGATGCTGGTGGGAATTGTGGGACTGGCCATCAAGCTGAGATGGGTGGAAGAGTTCTGAAGAGCTCTAGTTGCACTGAACAATTCTATGGGAGAGGTGGTCTGTGTGACAGTCGGTCATCTAGTGTTCCTGTGGCTGATTGCTCAGATGTCACAGTGATTTCAAGTGAAGAACTCTCTGAGCTATGGTCCCTCCATGGAGATTAGGCAAAAGCCTGCTGGCTGATCCATTTCCTGCTTCAGTGTAATCAAAGTCTTCAGGTGGCAAGAACTAGGTGCTTCAGAAGGAAGATGCTCGGTACTGCTGTGTCCTCCATGAAATTTGTGTTAAAAGTATGATCTCAGCCTGCTTCTGAAATTCACAGCTGGGGAATTCTTCCTTTATCTTAAAAGTAGCTGGAAAGGTCTTTACCAAAATGTTATGCCATGTCAACTTCAAGAAAGTTTCAGGGCACATATTTCTCTTTCTATCACTATCCGGGTGGTTACAAAGCCTGGCCATGCGTAAGTCCAGAAAGTAGTAGGGGACTTTGGTGGGTAGTCCTAGAGTTCATTACCTTGGGTAGTAAGATTATGAGTGTCAATGGAATATTTGAACAGCCACTAGCATAGCAGAAATTAATAAAAAATAATTATTTTACTATATGTCAGACACTGAAGTAAATATTGTTGAGCAAAGAGAGGCACAATATTTGGAAAAGGGAGGAGACTCCTGCCTGAGAGGACTCTTGCAGTCGTCTGCTTCTTTGGAACTTACAGCTTACCATTATGCACTACAGTGGCTAGTGGAAAGTATACAGAACAGTGTTTTTCCTAGTGAAAGATGGTTTAAAGCCCATTTTATAAAAAATACAAGATGCAGTTAGTGCAACTCCATGAAGGAAGTAATCTTGATTGGTGCTCTGATGCAATCTATAAAAGATGGCCTGAGACTGACCTTATGATTAATATTAGAGCTTGTCTGCTTCTCTTCTCTCAAAACAAAAAAGTCATTAGACTAATACATATACATGACCGCAGAGAAACTTACCATTCAAAGAGAGATTGCCCCTGACAGAGTTGTCAGCTTTTCATGTTCCTAAACTGTGTTAAAATTAAAGAGCTAATTTGCCCTTGAAAGGACATATTTAATTTTAGAAGCATCGTATACAATCTGAAACTGAAAGAATTTTGACCAACTGTTGATTGATTTATTAAATGTTTCAGAAAGCCCAAATCAGAATCTTTGTAGACAGTGGCAGTGTGTTGGCCTCATGAAGACTTCAGGGAAAAGGAATGCTGGGAA
>NW_008349529.1:11162-18156 GCF_000622305.1 Nannospalax galili
AGACTACTCAAATCATTCCAGGACTGAAGATGGAGCAGGCCGTACGAGAAGCAATATGAGTAGCTTCTGAGAACAGCATAGCTCCTGGTTGGTTGTTACAAAGGAAGTGGGGACCTTAGAACTTCAGCTTGGAAGAACTCAATTCTGCCAACCACCTGCATTAACTCAGAAGTGACTCTTTTCCAGAACTTCCTGGTAAAAGCTTAGCCTGCTGTCACCTTGACATTGGTTTTGTGAGATCCTAAGCAAATAACCCAGCTGAGTATGTCTGAACGTTGGATCTCCAAGCTGAGAGAGACGTGAACATTGTTTAAGTCACTGTTTGTGGTATTTTATTGCAGCATCAGAAAATAAAGAGTCCAATGGTAACATCTATTTGAACACTGGAGAAAAAAAAAAGAAACTATATGCAATTTCACACCTCCCTTCTAGGTTCTGTATGCCTAACTCTTGAAGAAATTTCCCGAAAGAAACCCATTTTTAATAAATCTTATTTTTGTTTCTACTAATTTTGGCATTGACTTTGTATGTAGTAGTTCAGGTTAGTTTGTAACGCATCTCCAACAAAATGCTTCTATTCACAATCTATAAAGGAATCATCAGATATGGTGGTGCATGCCTTTTAACCCAGCCATCACTCAGGTGGCAGAGGCAAGCAGGTCTCTTTGTTTTTGAGGCCAGTCTGATCGACCTAGTAAGTTCCAGGCCAGTCAGAGCTACATAGTAAGATCTTGTCTCAAAACCCCAAAATAGTAACAAACAAGAAATCACATAAATGGGTAATAACAATACAATTTCCAAAGGAAGAAAAGGGTCAACAGACTGTATTAGACATAACGAATATGTATACGGCCTATAAGGAAAAGGTGCTTGATGTAGCTGTTTACCTGGTCAACACACATTAAAATCATATGATATATATATTATATCACATACCTATCACAATGATTGAGATGAAAAAGACTGACAAGGCCGCATGCTAGGATGTGAAGGGAGCAAAATTGTTGATGGGAGTGCTAATTACTACAACTACTTTCCAAAAGTTCTTTGTCAGTCTCTCCCACGCTGAGCATACCTGTGATGATGCTATGAATCTGAAATGTCCCCTGAAGTCCTCTGTGTTAAGGGACTCCAAGTTGCTGATTTTGAAAGGTGGTGGGAATTTTAAGAGATAGAGTCTAATGGGAGTCTGTGGAGGGGAGATACGAACTTGAAAGGGAGTGTGGGACCCTGGTTTTATCTTCTGTCTCCCTTTTCTTCATGCCCCAGACATGAGCTGAGCAGCTGTGCTGCACCACACACATCCTGCTGTAATGTGTTCCCTCATCTCAGGCTCAGAAGAAACATAGCCAATTGATCCTGGACTAAAACTTCCAAAATCAGGAGTCAAAATAATCCTTTTCTATTTGTAAGTTGACATAGCTCAGGATTTGTTATAGTAATGGAAAGTGGAATTCGACTTGTAGGTATGACGAGAAAAATGTGCATATGTTTATCAGAAGGCATACTACAGTGTTCACAGTAACATGATATATTAAATCTCGAATTTAGTAACATTCAAATAATCACCAACCAGGAAATATTCAAATTGTGAAACTCTTGACTTCTGTTTGTGATGTTTTCTAAGAAGGGAAATTACACATGTTTTCCATGTACCACATAGGAACTACTTCAAAAGGCCTTGAAATGCACAGCTTCCAAGTAACTTAGGACACACAAGGAGTCAGAAAACAAAATATGAACATAATCAGGACATGAGCACTGGGCTAACATGCAGATAGAACAGCAAATCATTGGGACACACAATAGAATCATGCTCGGTGATGTAGCATGTCAGGCAGGCTGCACGTGATCAAGCTTACAGCGCTTGCACGAATTGGAGCAAACAAGTGAGGGTCACGAGGCTTGGCAGCCAGCCAGGGCGCCATCTTGGCCAGCTCGACCGAGCCCGCTTCCCACAATCTACGAATTGGAGCAAACAAGTGAGGGTCACGAGGCTTGGCAGCCAGCCAGGGCGCCATCTTGGCCAGCTCGACCGAGCCCGCTTCCCACAATCATCCAAACACGCTTCTGTTAAAACACTTATTTAAAAATTGCTACTTTATGTTTACTCAGGACTGAATGCATATGAATAAAGACTATCCACATAACTGGGCAAAGATGCAATGGCCTCGGGCATTTGGAAAGAAGGCTAATTTCTGTTCTCTAGATCCTTAGTTTTACAAGCTAGTATAGTCAAACTGAACATAATGATAGGTTTAAAGATAAGTGCAGAAAATGATATTTAGAAAGAGAGAGCTAAAATACTTCTAGGATTCAGAAAAACACCATAGGTAGATTAAGAAGTGCTGTGATTGAAAGTTTTGTAATGCTACACTGCACTGTAAGATGAAATCATAAATCATAAAATAACTTAATTTTGAACCTACACCATAAATATTGATGTTTTGGTACATTCTACAAACACGCACTTAATAACGATTGGTCACAAGGACAGCTAATCTATTAGCAAATGCATTGTGCAATCTACAGTTATTAAGTGCCTTCTATGTTTGTCTGAAGTTATCATTAAATGCCTTCTATGTTTGTCCGTGTGAGGTGTAATGGGAATATACAGGGTTTGTGAAACCCAGTGTCACAGAAGAAGCATACATAGATAACCAAACGGGAATATACAAACAAATATGTGTTTTGCATTCCCACAGGGTTTGTGAAACCCAGTGTCACAGAAGAAGCATACATAGATAACCAAAGCAAATCAAAATGTAAGGACCCTCGTGAGGTAACAAGAAAGTGCTTCAGAGTCTTCCTTTCTCATTCAAAAGGTAAAGAAAAAGAGAGATTGAGTCATCTAAATGCATTGGACCAATGAGCACGTGGGCTTGACCTCGACCCATCATCCATTTTTGTAAAGTTTGGGCACAACAACGAGTGGACTCAGAACACTCAGGAGGGACATTTTAGTTTCTCTTCACCTTTATTAGTAACTATAATACTTTGTTGGTTATATTTGAAATCTATCAAGATCACTATAGCCATTAACTACGTCTTAGGAAGAGAGTATTTAAATAGTAGAACAGTGAGCTTTGCTTAACTCAGATAACAAGAATTCCATGTTTACTGACTATCCTCTCTGTAGTCCTTCCTAGGAAAGAAAGTTGTAAGGAACAACTATTAGAGAATTGTTTAATTTTTTTTAAAATTCAGGGCAAGTTCCAAGTCAGTACAGACCTGGCAAAATCTTTATACTTCTTTACACTATAATACTGATCTGAGGATTGATGCTCAGAACAATATTCTTGAGATAACTGTGTGTTACCCCACCAAAGATTCAAATATCAAAGTGAATCTGCATTCTCAGAAACGTATTTGGAAACATTGTCAGTAAAAGTATATGAAAACTAGCATTTAGATGAACTTTTAGAAATGAAACTATCCAGACCATATCATTTTCCAAGTATTCTTTCTAGAAAGGATTCAACACTGTTGTAGGATAAAGCAAACACTAAATCTTAATGCAAGGCAATGAGAGACCTGGGATTCAGTCCAGAAAGTGGAACATAAAATAATCAACTTTCATTTCCTTTTAGTTAATAACAGTTTAGTTCTGGTGAACCCTTTATATATAATTACCTACTTAATACTTTCATCAATACTTTGAAGAACTATTGTGACCCCTATTTTAGACAAGACTTCCTACACAAGAAAGCCTGAAGAACTGAAATAAATTTTCCACAGTTAATCGAGAGCTACAATTCAAAACCAAGTTTATCTGACTTCAAAAGACTCTGTATTCTATTATGGGCATTGTTTTGTTTTGTTTTGTTTTTGAATTTTTCTTTTTAGAGATTAATGCTTCCCTATTACTTTATATTATTTTTCTAACAATGGGGATTTTCTGCCTCTCCTAATCATTTTAAACTACATTTCAATAATATCAAAATGGAGAGATTTTTTTCCCATGTAAATATTTCAAACACTATATATTTGCATGTTCTGAGTACACTGAGGTATACACCATATATGCATAGAATTTTTTGTCCATCACAGAAATTTGCAATTCCCATCATTTTATGTAGGACAAATCTGGCCTCTATGACTCCATACTCTGTCTTGGTTCCCTGTTTCCATCACTGATGGAGAGCCTCTTTTGTAGGGCTGGCTGGCCTGAGAGCTCAGCCCCTGGGACTCCCTTAACTCTGTCCAAGATAATTTTTCTCATGTTTCATTCGGCCTCATGGGTTTTATGGCCCCTCTCTGTGATGATGACTCAACATTTTATCTCTTGCCCTGACTTGTGCTGAACTTTGGGCTAAAACACCCAATAGTTCACTCATAGCTCTCCAACTTAACATATTCGAAATTGAATTCTTAAAATTTCCTGAGAGCTCTCCTTCATACACTTTTCTTTATTTCATTAAAATGTTAACATAGTCTAAATTCCACCTCAGTTAACAAAATGAATGTTTCATAGCTTTCTTATGTCACCTAATTTGCTAAAACATATTGTCTGAGGTTTATTAAAAACATATTTAATTCTAGGTTCCAGTGCTGTGGAAACACATACACACTTCCTAAGAAATAATTTGTGTACTCATATTAGTATATAACTAAATGGAAGTATTAAAGCAAAAATCAAAGCAATAAACGTTGTATTGGCAAATAAAAAGGCACTCCACATTATTAGCCATCTAGGAAGTGTGTATTAAACTTACACTGAGATACCACTACACACCTGCCAGAATGGTGAGAATGAAGTGGGCAAAACTATCAAATACACAGGGCTGGAAAGATGGCTCAGCAGTTAAGAGCACTAGCTGCCCTTGCAGAGGCCCCAAGTTTGATTCCCAGCACCCACATGGTGGCTAACAACTGTCTGTAACTCCAGTTTTAGGGGATCTGATGCTCCCTTCCGACCTCCACAGGCATTGCATGACACGGGTGCACTTACACACATGCAGGCAATACACTTATACACATAAAATAAAAATAATAAAATACCAAGTACTAGTTAAGATTTGAAGCAAAGGAAATCCTGATATTCTTTTGTTGGGAATATAATATTTAACATCTAATTATATCTTAAAACTCTTTGTCTATCCAACACCCTCTACTTGGGGAAATAAAAAAAATTAGTACATGGAAACATTTCATTCAAGTATATCATGTACCTTGACTATATTCAGCCTCTAATCCTTCTCCAGTTCCTTTATCGTCCTAGTCCTCTTCCTTCTCCCAAATTGCATTGGTTATACTTTCATGTTATACCTCTCTCTATATATCTATATGTATATTTCTATACATACTCACAAAAATAAGTTTTATTCAGTCAAAAAAATGAAATTATGTTGTTTGCAAGAAAAGAGATGGAACTATAGATCGTAAGAGTCAATGAAATGCAGGGGAAATGCTATTTCTCTGTGGCATTCAACACGCATTCTTGTCTCCTTTATAAGTGTACAGAGGGGAAGATATTCCTATACATAGTGATTCATGCAGTGATCAGCATCTCCTCCAAGTCAAGTCATTAAGAGTCTTTGAGGAGCTATTCGGTCTTGTTTATTTTTGTCAATCTAGATTCTTAAGACTGTGGCCATCTTGCCATGACATGGAAATCAGAGAGGCAGAACTCTGCTTTTGTGATTCGAGAAGGGAAAAGTAGTTTGCTGCAAAAGGGTCATCCATATGAAAGAGCTGAGGGAATGCGTTTCTCTGATAGAAACTATGGACTTGAGAATTCTACACCAGTAAAAAGTACAATTCACGTCTTCCTTAACTTGGTAAAATGACATTAGTACTGATGAAATCCTAGCTGCTCCAGGAGGGCAGGTGTACATATTTAATCCAAAGTGGTTTATCAGGAATGAACAGTGACATGAACTAGAGCTTAAGAGGTTGAACCCATAAGGGCTCTGACATACCCATTACGGAGACATCGTATTCTATCAGCAGCGTCGCTTCCTGTCCACACTGTTTAAGAATACTCATGGCTTCTGCATGTGTGGTTCCAAGAAGCCGAATTCCATCCACACTGAGCAACCTGTCTCCAGGTTTGATGGTGCCCTCTCTAGAGAGAGAGAATGAAGGAGCAGTCTTTATTAATTTAGCATAATGGAGCTCAGCTTTAATAGCCACTTAGCTAGAGTCATGCTTTCACACAGCTTCTGCCATCCATCCCATTTGCATTCTATTTAGGTATCAAGAATGACAGTAGGAGCATGAGGAGGCAACCTCAAATAGAAAACTGCAGTAATATAAAAATCAGTAATGAGAAAATAACTGCACATTAGCAAATAGCCTAGTTACCGAGAGTTAACTCTCGGAAGACAGAAGTAAAATAGCACATCTTCCCTTTTGTAGGCTTCTGTTTGAAAGTCTAAAATTGATTTATTGGAGCCCAGGAAATAGCATTCACCTGTTTTCCCCAAAGTCAGGTAAGCAGAAAAGCCTTCTAATTTCATTCCATGTATTACCAGTGAACCCAAGCCAAATACGGAGTATTGGTGAGAAGTTTCCTAGTCTGTAAATTTTCCTACTGATCTATGAGGCCATTTGTCAATCATTACACTGATCCACACCCACATTCCTTGGAAGAACCAGGAAAATAATATTCTCCCTGCTGTGACCATGGAGTCTTTTAAAAAATATTTTATTTATTATTTTTATTTTATGGGTATGAGTATATTGCCTGCATATATGTAAGTACACCCATGTCGTGCCATAATCATGGAGGTCAGAAGAGGCTGTTGGTTCCTGTGGAACTGGAGTTGTGGATAGTTGTTAGCCGCCATGAGGGTGCTGAGAACCAAACCCAGGCCCTCTGCAAGAACTACCAGTGCTCTCCAGTCCTCTAAAAACTTTTTTTAAAGAAAGCCAGACCTGATGGTACACACCTGTATTCCCAGAACTTAGGGGGCTGAGGCAGAAGGATCATGAGTTTGAGGCCAGCCTGGGCTACCTTGTTAGATACACACACACACACACACACACACCC
>NW_008349529.1:19074-25767 GCF_000622305.1 Nannospalax galili
GTCTACAGTGGAGGGAGCTGTGCTCAGAACTGTGCTATTTGCCGAAGATAAAGTACAGCAAAGGCAGAATCTGGAGACGAAACCTTATCGTTTTCTCTGATTCCACAGCCCAAATTCCTTTAGGTTTTCCTTCTTTCTAACATACATGGTCATCATCCTTAGGTGACGCTAGAGCACAACGATGCTGACAGGAGTTTGAGAATCACAAAATCAGCCCCACCTTCCCAGGATGAGGGCATAGCACGGCAGGGTGATGCATGTTAAGTACCTGTCTTGAAAGAGCCAGCTGCTTTCCAAAAGTGCCCCTTGCTTGCCAGATCACCTGAAGACAACATGCATCTTACATTTTGCTAAAAATGACCAACCCTGAAAATGAGCAAACCTGAAGAGCAGGCAGCATTGTCTGCATCTACAGTGGAGGGAGCTGTGCTCAGAACTGTGCTATTTGCCAAAGATAAAGTATAGCAAAGGCAGAAAATGGAGATGAAACCTTATCGTTTTCTCTGATTCCACAGCCCAAATTCCTTTAGGTTTTCACATTCCTGTACATCTACTTACTATGTAGATGCTACTGTGAAATGTATTAATAATTTTCTCTGATAGAGTCCCCAGCTCTTTTCAATCTGTTCTGGGTAGTGACACAGAAAGATGAAGTTTACCTGTCAGCAGGCCCTCCAGGGCGAACGCAGGTTATCACAACTGGACGAGACTTATTTCTATCATCGTGAGCTCCCCCTAAGAAAGAAAAGGAAGGCAGCTGAAAAATACTTACATTGTTGTCTTTAAAAAAGATCACTTACAAAATGCCAGATGAGACATGGCAGTACGTTAGTGCTGTATGGAGGAAAACATGTACGACTTTCCTTCTGGCATGTAACAGTCTTGAAGGTCTTATTCATTTTACATAGCACAGACTTTTGAAGTCATTGCCTCGCCACCTCTCAATAAATATATGGTGGTAATCAGAGGGTTATAAAAAAGATTTGACAACTGGAATGGCAAGAGGCTCACTAATTATAACTATTGGCTCAAGGGGAACAGCTACCAGTCATAAACAAAGCAAAGGTATGTACACCTCGTGCTAAGGAACTTGGGCTGTAATGCCGATGAGGAAGTAGGTCTACAGCCTGATGTAAAAGAAAAGCCAAGATTTCTTTGTTCCTTAAATTCACAGAATTCTTTTATCATGTTTATAATTGTTCTTTTGAGTTCTGTGTCCTGGTGTTATCTCTAGGGAGGTCTCATTGGACTCCTCTAGAGGACTATTGGTACTTGGTGGGGATATATTCTTTTGGTTTTTCATGTTATTATTTTTCTCTGTGACTTTGACATGTGAATTTCTTTCATAGCTTCTGATTCTTGTATGAGACTCAAGCCTTCCTTTGTTGAGTTTAGATCTGCCTCTTTTTGTAAACTGTATGTGCCTTTGCGGTTTACTTGTTAGGCATGAAAAGCTGGTTGGTCTAGGCTTCAGGTTCTCTCTTTTGATTTTATATCAGAGTGGCCAAATTGCTTTTGTCTTCAGGAGTCCCCACAGAGGCCCACGTGAGATGAGGCTCAGATGCTCTCAGGCTTTCTCCTAAGGTCTGGATCCTTCCAGGAAAGATGCTGCCCTCTGGAATTTGGGGGCTGGGCTGGCCTGGGAGCAGGGCCCAGGAAAGATGCCGGTCTCAGGAAGCTGGTGGCCAAGTATTAGGAAGGAAAAGCATGGTTCTGCACACTTGTAATCCTAGCACTTGGGAAGCTGAGGCAGGAGCATCATCATTACTTTCAGGTCACCTTGGGCTATGTAGGAAGTTCTAGGCCTACCTGGGCTACAGAATAGGACCCTGTTTAAAACAAAACAAAACAAAACGAAACACAAAGTAGCTGAAATGGTCACCATTAAAAGTGTAATGTTCAACAAAAATTGGGGCAAATGTGGCACTTTGTCAAACTAATTGCAAATTTGTGTAAGGAAAATTTCTGTAAAGGAATTTAAGAAATATAGAACTTCAAGATGGAAGGTAATCTATGGGAAATGCTCTTTTTGATCCAGGACCAGTTTGAACTCCAAACAAAAATGTGGCACTCATAAACTAAAACCTCTTCATTGCCATGAAAGTTTCATAATCAGAATAATATGAAGAGTTCTTATGGTCACACAAATCAAATGAATGACATTGAATTTATTATTCATGAAGTGCCATCCATGTATCAGCTAGTATTCTAGTCTCATATTATAAAACTCTCATGCATGCACTTACATAAATATTTGAAATTCCTGAAAATTGTAGGAATGACACTTTGGTCATATTATATCATCACTCTCCTTGAGATAGATGTGAACATCAATTGTATCTATTTGGTTTTGCTTCTTAGTGATAAATTGCTATTGGTTGTATCTTTTGTTAGAAATCTGATTTGTTTCTGACTAACTTCACAGTAAGCAGTGATGAACAATTGTACCAGCAGTTTTTTTCAGTAATTAGGTGTGTATGCATGTGTTTTCAGAGAATTGCTCTTTCACAGTCTGACTACAGGAATAGATTTGTACATGTCACCCTTCAACCTAAATAATTTGCAGGGAGATTTTTTCATTATATTTATATGGCTGTTTTGTACAAAGGTTTGGGAATGGTTATGGGTCTATTATTACTCTTAAAATTAGGCCTTTTTTTTCTGAAAAATGCCATAAGCTCTGAGCTAAGCCACACAGTGAAGGCTTAGCTTATATTCTGTACTGGGGACATTGTCAACTTCCATCTTCACTTCACTGGACCATAATTCCCTGCAGACAGGGACCGTGCTTCATGACGCCATCATATTTACTGTCATACTGACATGATGGATACTTAGTAAAGATTTCATGATTGGTGTAGACTCAATCCAACATTTTGAGCTCAGTTACTCAAGGCAAGTTTGTACAAGTAATCACAACTCTTTCAGCCTTTGATGCATGTGCATTCACTAAAAAGCCTAGTTAATATTTTATCAATAATTTGGATAGAATTTTGATTCTTGTGAAGTACAAAATGTTATAGGTGAAAATTTAAAAATATCAAGAAATGTGAAATGTTAAAATTTTTTGATGCTTACATAATTATTGAATCCCATTGTCATATCACAAATTAAGCATTGTTAATACCAGAATAGCCTTTCAGAGATGAAATTGCTAATAAGGAAAACAAAACCTACAGAACCCCAGAATCGCAGCTCTGAATTAATGGTTTCATAGGCAAGATGGAGCCACCTGGAGCCTTTACTTCTCCATGCTGCCCCTTAATAAGATGGGTTGAGCTGATTAACACAGGGAGTCCAGGGATTAGATTATATTGGTCCATTTTTTAGAAAGCTGCAATAATAAAATCTGTTCCAAAAGAAAGTAATCAAAGCGAAGTTGCTTAATGCTTATGTATTAGATCAAGACACACTCATCAACATTTTTGAGCAGTGATTCTGATCAGAGAAAGGCAAAAACATTGAAAAGTATTAAATCAGTAGGATAATCAGGGAACTGACAAGGCTTACAGAGTGGCTATTGTCTGTATTACTAGGCTAAAAACAAAGTTGACCATTTGATTCAATCTGACACCCTTTCATTGCTTTATTTGCTTTAAGATAAATTTACATCATGGAAATGTCAGTTTCTGAGCATGACTTTCCTGTTCTCTTAAAGCATCTCACTGAAAAATTGTCTAGAATAATCAGATAGGTGATACTTTTTAACCACCACCTTACCTCGTATCACGAAACCAAAGGTATTGCCTTCTTTGTGTAATGTGACCTCCACTGTTCGGAAAATAACACTCGATCCTTGTACCGCTTTGCATGGGAGAGAGAGGGGAAAAGAAAAATTTGTTATAATAACATTTATATAATAACACTTCCAATGTGACATCCTAGATGCGCAAGTCACTGTTGCAAATACTTTATTTTTAATAAAAAACAATAATTCTAATGAAGCTTGAGAAAAAGGAATTGTAGTCATATACAAAGAGTATAAATAGCTATCTGTATAAAAGACTCAAACTATTCCAAGGAGAAGCAAAATCACAGTTAGCTCCCTTCTTTCTGGATAGACAGTTTCTAGATAGGTAGTGATGTTTATATTGCTTCTACTCTACATAACAAAAAAGATAATCTTTAGTATAGGGAAATGTTTTCCCTTGATAACATGCAAAAGCAATATGATCTTTGCAAAGTGTATGAAATAATGTCTGTATTTATTTTTACTTTTGAAACCTGCATAAGAAGAAAAAGCATTATTCTCAGATTACAATCAGTAGTTTGCTTGATGCAAACAGATGATCTAACATTTGCAACAAAGATATCAGCAATTCAAATGAAACTTGGAGAGCTAAAGAAATCCTAAGTACATTCAAAATATTATGACTACTATGAAGATGAAGATCTACTTAATTTTCTTGATATATTCATATTCTGTTGTTTGCCTTTTCTTGCTCTCATTTCACAAAATGAAACTGCACTGCCAAGTTGTGATCTCTAATTACCTTAGGCCACACATGAGGGTATATATCATGTGAGGTCATAGTCAGAAACTATTCTGTAAAACTGCTTTTTGGGAAATAAGTAATTCTGACTCTACAATATACTATTGCTACATTTAAAAAGAAGCAAACTGTCCATAAATTAGTATTTTATCATTATGAATACAAGGACAATTTTATTCATGGAAAAAGAAAAACTTGTGTGTTGTATAGAAATAGAGGACTTTAGATCTTTTAAAAAATTTGCACAAGGAAAGCTCTACATGGGGGAAAATGCTCATAATCACAGTACTTGGGAGGCTGAGGCAAGAGGATAGAAAATTCAGGCTAGCCTGTGTTACATAGTGAACAGTCTTCAAATTGAGACTCTGTCTCAAAAAATTGTATGATAGTATCTAAAGTCATGTTGATACTTATATCAATATATGTTACATTGTTATTAGATCTTAAAGTGTTTATTACACAAAACCATCAATATGAAACCCATGACCCATGATGTTTGAGTTACCAAGTTTTGACTTCACGATGGTGTGGAATGCACCACACCACCTATTCTGCTTTCACTTTCTGTCCAGTACTTAACAAATGACATGCGGTATTTGGCACTTTATTTAAAATAGGGTTGTGTTACGTGATTGTGCCCAAACACAGGCTACTATAAGTGTAATGAGCTTGTCTAAGGTGGCTCAGGCTAAGCTAAGATCTTCGGTATGTTAGGTCCATTCGAAGCATCTGAACTTGACAACATTTCTAGTTAGGATGAGTTTATCAAGATGCGCCAATAATCATCTGCATATGGAGAGAATTTTAATGTAGCATCAAAAATTCTCTTCTTGCCATTTATTCAACTAGCTAGTGGTTTTAATTAAGCATTAATTATAGTTCTTTATAATTATCAGATAATCCAAATCCTCAAGGGGATCCTGTAGTAACAATGATACAAACTACACACTTAAATTCACAAAATCAGGCGGGGCCACAAAGAAGGCCTGCAGACACCAGGCTGGGACACAAGAGGAACTAGGATCTGCTGAAAAACAGCATAAATCTACAGCTGAACAAATGTTTAGTTACATGGCTGATTTAATTCAATGCCATATCCTTGCTATTGAAGGGATTTCAATTTATTCTAATCAACCAGGAATAGTACCTACAAACACATGATAGCATTGAGGGATAGTTTTAATTAAATGAAGAACAAAATTGGGTTTAAACCAAATGCTTACTTATTTCTATGACCTAACAGGCCACTTGAAGAGACTAGTTTAGAACATGATTATTTTCATTTTATTGCTGAGGAATGCAAAGACATGGTGAGGAAAAATTGATGACCATTTACTGCCCAGAATACGGCAAAGTGGTTTGCAGATATTTTATTTAATCATTAAATCATCTTGCAATTACACACAACCAAATTCCAACTCTGGGACACCTGTGCTTGTTGGCTGAAGGCCTGTTCTGGGAATGTGAAGTACTGGATTTTAATTTTGCTTTAGCTAACTATTGCTGACCACAAAAATGTTATAGTCAAATCTAAACTCACTATGGAGAGTTTTGGGACTATATGCAACTTAGATCAGTCATACATTGCATCATGTCATTTATGATGATAAATGTGAATTGTTGACAACATTTTAGTATTATTAACAAAAACACTGCATCTTAATAGTTTTATTTGCATGAGTGGCTGTTGTTGATTAGGTTTTCACACCCAGTATCAGTATTCTGTATTGGCCTTTGAGATGTTACTCATTGCTTCATGAAGATGCAATGAAGAGGCTTACCCAAAGACTCAGAGGGTTAGGTGGAAACCCACTGCACAGCACACAATGGCTCTTCAGTATTTCATTTGTACTGCTGTCCCTCATTTCTATATGTGCATATGCACGTACTTCCATAAAGTTACATAACTGTGGTGGATGAAATTGTTCTAAAGTATACTCCACACCTGCTCCTCATCAAACATTTCATTTTTCATATAAAAATCGAACATCAGGAAGGAGAAGTGGATTGCCAAGGTCAAAGTTTAAATTTTCCTCTACTATAGACATTCACATATTTCTTCCAGTTCTTTCAAAGCCTCAGATTACTGAGCTCTGGAGAGGGGAGAGGGATATCTATCTATCTATCTATCTATCTATCTATCTATCTATCTATCTATCTATCATCTGTCTGTCTATCTCTCTCTATCTATCTATCTACC